>NW_025953970.1:230942-232110 GCF_022497035.1 Daldinia vernicosa | reverse complement strand
AATAAAATTATATATTAATATTTATATAATATTATAAATTATTAAAATTTATTAAAAAAAATAAATATAAATTTAATAATATAATAAATTTTAAATTATTTAAAAAAAAATATTAATAATTTTAAAAATTTATAATATTAATAAATAAAAATTTAATATATTATTAATTTAAATTAAATATTTTTTAAAAGTTATTATATTTATTTAATTAAAACAAATAAAATTTTAAAACTTTTTAAAATTTTAAATAATTTATTATAAAATTATAACGTAAATATAATTTTCTTTTAAAAAAATAAAATAATAAAACGCGTAAAAATTTAAAAAAGTAAAAATAAAGAAAATAATAATAATATTATAAAAAATTTTAATTATTAAAATTTTTTTATTTAAAAATAAAAATTTTATTTAAAATATTTTTTTTAAATAATTAATATTTTTTAAATTATTAAAATTTATTAAATTATTAATATTTATATTATTTAAAAAATAAATTTTTAAATAATTAATTTATATTAATATTAAAATTTATTAAAATTTATAAATATAATTTAAAATATTAAAAAGTTTTAAAAAAAATTATTAAAATAAAATTAAAAATTTAAAAAAAAAATTATATAATTTAAAAAAATTTTAAAAAAAAAAGATAATTAATTTAAAAAGATTTAATTAAATTTATTAATAATTTAAAGAAATTATTAAAAATATTAATAATTTTATATAAAATATAAAAAGAATTAATTAAATAAAAATTAATAATTTTAAAAATATTTATAAAACTTTTTTTAATAAAATTATTTTAAAAACTATTTATTTTAATAATTATTTAATAATAAAAAAAGAAAAAAAAAATTTAAAAATTAAATAAAAAAAATTATTTTTATATAACCGATTATTAAAAATAATTTAACGACCTTTAAAAAATAAAAAAAAAGTAATTTAAAATTAATAAAATTTAAAAAAAGGTTGCGTGAAATTAAACGGTGTTATACTTCTCGAATAATAAATACGTTTCGTTGTATAAATTAACTTTTTAATAAGTAATAACGGCTTTTTATATATTAATATTACTTTAATCTTAAAAACGCGTTTCGCGTTTTCGAGTTAAAGCGTAAATCGCGAACATAATAAATAAATAAATAAATAAATAAATAAATAAATAAATAAA
>NW_025953970.1:0-230844 GCF_022497035.1 Daldinia vernicosa | reverse complement strand
TATAAATAAAATAAATAAAATAAATAAAATAAATAAAATAAATAAAATAAATAAAATAAATAAAATAAATAAAATAAATAAAATAAATAAAATAAATAAAATAAACCGATTATGTTTAATTTATTAATATTATTTAAGGTATAACGGTTAAGCTTACGTAAGTGTCACCGGTAGTCTTAAATATAATGTGCTTTATCTCCGCAATTGTCACGGTAGCCTAAGGCCCAGCTAGCTCAATGGTAGAGCACTGGACTTCTATTATTAAACGATATCCAGAGGCTGTGGGTTCGAGCCCCACGTTGGGCTTATCACGTCACACTTTTCTTTTTTTTTCATAACCACCTCTCTGTTTGCATTCCATTTTTGTGAACCTTTTTGAAGTTCCACGCATTCATCCATAAGATTTTGAGCATAAGTATGAACGTCTCTGGGCTGTCCACCATTTTAACCTCTTATGCACATGTCTTTGCCGACATAGTCTTGACCGTGTGTCAGTGCTCTCGCCCCGTTGTCGCTTCATTAAATCTCATATTTTTGCATCCTATGTTTATCTCCCAAGTTTCTCTTTACAGTGTCTCAGATTTCCCTAGTCACCTCCCATGCGTATGATCGAGGCCAGGATTTGGTTGGAAACTACTACTGCCGACTTCTTGGCACCCAATTATGTGAACGTTCTATCTATTTCATTACTTGTGACAGACTCTGCTATAGCGAGAATGCTATTCTCATCATAGGTATCGATAAAATGTGTTAATGGTAGTTTTTCAAAGTAGCAAAACATTACGCATTTTATCTGTACTACTAGAGCTTAGAGTTGAGTTGTTCTTTCATGCTCAGTTAACGGTCTGGTTTAGCTATAGTTATTAGAGCCCACATATGTAATAAGCAAGAACTGGGCAAAGCCCATCCTTATGTAACAAACTTCCTACAGACTTTCGGCCTGCAATGTCTTTCTAGAAAGATCGGCTTCGTTTATGGCCTGCGCTATAGAACATCAGGGCGAAAGCTGTGACAGAAACAGTGCCTCTTTATTATATCCTAAGCACGACGTAAATGCAGCAATAGCGAAGTGAAGTTTTTTACACATGAGCAGTATATATCTTCTACATTGATCGGGAATACTTCAACTGCTCATATGTAGCTACTGGCAGATTTAACTCCTACACGTCTGTTATATTTACATCAAGAAGCTTAGCTAAAGCAGATATCCTCCTTGAGAGCATGTCTTGTCCCAGTCCAGGAAAGAGTACGGTGCGTACTACGAAGTCTCTCCAGATACTAGTGGGGGTTATTGGCTCTGCTATCGGTAGGTTTCTTTCCGTTGGGAAAATACACAGCTCTTCCCTCTAATCTTTATCTAAACGTACAGCGGGACTACTCTGTACGAACTTCAAATCTACCTTGTGGCCTAGAAGTTCGCGAATATTTGAGATTCCATATTTGATCATCGTAGGCCTTTCTAAGGACAGACCCCAGCCGTACACGCGTGTATCCGGGCTACAATCAAAGTAAGAATTTTATCAAGAATGAAGATGGAAGCTCAAGAAAGTAGCAAAACAAATAGAGGGTATGATACGTACGGGAATCCCATAGCTTCGAGCATTTCGGGCCGGAACATTCCGCTGTTCCCTATTTCAATAAGCTTTCCTAGGCCCTTGTCTGTTATAACATGTTAGTATCTAGTGAAATAGTACGAATTTTTGTGGGATACGTACGATAGGAGAATATTTCCATGCTAGGTTCGGTATCTAAGTAAATGTCAGCAGAAAGTAAATATACACCTGATTTCATGGAAACGTCGGAATGAAATCCAGGGCCTCATTCAAAAATAGGGACAAGGTAGAACTGAAGGAGTACGCACAAGGGTTGTAGGCGGGCTTATACTTGAGATCAGTGATACCCATCTTGCCAAAGAAGATGTCCATGAACTAAAACAAGTCAGTCATAGGTTCGCTCTGTAGTTATAGCTAGTCAATAAGCATAGATTCTCACCTCCATGAGCCCACCCAGAGTCAAATCTGCGTCAGCTATGACACCCTCGACCTGATGGAACTCCGCAAGATGCGTTGCATCAACACTCTCATTTCGGAACACCCTATCGATGGAGAAGTAGCGTGCCGGAGGTGGGCGACCGTCGGTGCCTTTTCTAGCTGCTAGTTTATGAAGCATATTTGCGCTGATAGCTGTCGTGTGAGTACGTAGTACTAGTCGTAGTGACTCGTCGCCTGACCAGGGGTATCGGTAGCCGATCGAACCATATTTGCCGTCCTATGTCCCATAAATTAGTAATCTCCCGAATGTTTAGAGGGGCTAACTGGAATTATATAGAAGATACGTACTTGATGAACCGCCTTCACGTTCTCCCAGTAAGCGTTGTAGTCTTTCTTGTCATCGGGCGATGTTTCTCGAGGCTTATCGGCTGTGGCAGGGTCGGAAATATAGAACTATTCCAAGGTAATATTAGGAGCTATTAAGAATAGGGAGAGGAGGTCCAAAGTATATATCGAATATTCTCTAATATACGATGGTGGAAAACAAGGTGGTCGCATACAGTGTCTTGTAAGTCACGCGCTGGATGTTGCTGTGGCACATAAAGGGCGTCGAAGTTCCAGAAACCCGACTCGACAAACCTGGAGAGAAAGCCCATGTTAGCCTGAGCGACTCTTCTACCGTTGGGAAGTACCTACTTATCGGTGGGCATCTCCTCGAATCCCATCTCAAAGAAAATCTGTCTGAACTCGGCGCGAACTTTGCTGAGTGGATGCAATGCACCCGACCGTTGGTCTGCTCCTGAAGCCTTGAAGTTATACGGCTTAAATGTAGCAGTCTTCCACGACCCCGTACTTATCATGTCGGCAGTTAAGTCTGTTGCTTCTTCGGGGATCTTCAGGGCGAACTTGGTGCCCTTATGAATTTTGAAGCTGATAATCTTTTGCATCTTGATAAGTTTTCGCTTCTTCAAATCGGCAAGTAGTTTAGCGTCAGGGTATGTTCGTGTCGCCTTAATGGTTAACATTTGCTCCTTGGTAACATCTTGTATGGATTCTTGCACGGCCTTGAACTTGCCATCTGCGTCCATACCAGTTAGTTAGCCGCACCAGCTTGGTAGGAATAATATCTGTATGCGTACCCTTCGTTTTCGATATCCATTTCTCCTTGAACGCCTTGCCCTGGCCAATCTTAACAACATTCTTGTCACCTATGGTCTTCTCTAGGTCTTGCACGGTTAGGCCGTCAACGGCAGAGCGTAAAGCATCGAATACGCGGGCTTCGTGACTGCCATTGGCAGCAATCTGCTCGCCCTCAGGCTCTAATATAGCTTCTTCTCGTTCTATTGTATCGTAGGCCACCATATCACGGGAAGCTAATCGGTCTAGGGCGGCCTTTACTTCGACGAAGCCCGCATCCGGAAAGGCTTCGGATGAGAGGAGCGGCGAGGTCTGGTCGAGGGACTGAAGAATGCGGGAGGTGAGATCCCCCGACGGGGGGCTTGTTGTCGAGGATGCCATGCTCAAATTGAGAATTAGTGTTGTTACGTTTTCATGAGTTGTGTCCTGGTAGTAGGAAGTGCGAAAATTTGAAGTTCCCGTATGCTATATGAAGTTGGTGTGAGCCTGAGTCACATTTGATGCTACGAATTAATTGTTTCGCGACTTAGGAACACCCCTCCCCCTCCCCCCACCGAGAGAAGAGAAGCCAGGGTCTAACCATGCCCCTCCATCAGGTACGTACACTAGGTACCGGTACGTTCCGGCATGTACATGCGTCAATCTTTTACCGCCTGCCTAACCTGAATAAAAAAGAACAAAGTTCTCTTATCGATAGAGGGGTACTTGTCGGAAAGCTTGTTTAGCAGGCAACGTAGATAAACTTTTTTTTTTAATTATAATTATTCTGCCTGCTGCAGAGTCGGACTCGGCGCAAAACTTCCAAATAATTATATTTTTATTTCCATTCCCAGCAATCACCCTTACTTTGATTAGGTATATTATTCAAGCATCGTTTTATAAGAGGTAGCCCTACCTGAATCGACACCGGTGGTGTACGTCTACGTCTACGCCTACGCGTTTTCCAAGCTTTCGCGGCAAGTTAGCAAGATGAAGTATGTGCTAGTCAGCGGGGGTGTCATCAGCGGCATTGGCAAAGGTATTTGTTGTTCTTTTTCACTCCTGTTTACTGCTTGCTTCAGCTGCTAACTTGATTATTCAATAGGCATAATAGGTATAGCAGCGAGAAATAAATCACTTATACTTTTCTGGCTCTGCTAACTTTCCTAAGCTTCCTCGTCTGGGCTTCTGCTTAAGACGACTGGTCTTAAGGTCACGGTATGAGCTATGAAAATGCACCTTTCCGTGTCGTTTAACGATCATATGCTCATTAGGTATTGTGGCTTAGGCAATTAAAATTGATCCATATTTGAATGTAGACGCTGGTACATTGGGTCCACTCGAGTAGGTGAGATACCTAAGGTAATAGGTATATTGCAGTACTAACAGTAATCGATTTTTGAAGGCATGGAGAGTGCTTTGTTCTAAAGGTGAAATCTAACTTTCGGCGTTGTTTCGTTATTGGCATGCTAATAGAAACCAGGACGGAGGCGAATCTGATCTTGATCTCGGAAACTATGAGCGCTATTTGAACCTCAATCTCACCAATGAGAACAACATCACAACCGGCAAGATCTACAAGTTCGTCACACTGGCCTGTCATTTTATGTTATTTCTACCTTATACTAATTCACTCGAAGAGCCGTAATCGAACGGGAACGGAAGGGTGACTACATAGGTCGCACAGTCCAGGTTGTACCTCACATCACAGATGCCATTCAGGACTGGATTCAGCGCGTAGCGAGGATACCTGTTGATGATAGTGGCGAAGAACCCGACATCTGTATCAGTATGTATTCATGTCCCCTAGCGAGTTACCAGGCACTAATTGATATTGGTTTATAGTTGAATTAGTACGTTTTTGCAATGCGTTTATTATCATTTAGCTGCGCAACTGGCTTTTTGATTTTACGGATCTAATTGGCTCATAATAGGGTGGTACTGTTGGCGACATTGAGAGCATGCCCTTCGTTGAAGCATTGACTCAGTTCAGATATAAGGTTGGCAAAGGAAACCTGGTCAACATACATGTCTCTTACGTGCCCATTATCCACGGCGAGGAGAAGACCAAGCCCACACAACATGCTATCAAACAGATGCGAAGCGCCGGTTTAATACCAGACCTAGTTAGTACCAAAAGGGGTATTCTATGATATTGGCAACTAAGAACATCTCTAGATTGCCTGCCGCTGCGAGCGCGCTCTCGACGAAGCTACGACCCAAAAGATTGCCCGAAGCTGCCAGGTCGAATTCAAGCAGGTTGTTACCGTTCGGGATATCGAGACTATTTATCAAGTACCACTGCTTCTCGAAGAACAGGGCTTACTTCACCGTCTACGCGAGGCCTTGATGTTAGACCAACTATCAATCCCCCCGACCTTGGTCAGTAAAGGCGAAGGCTTGTGGAAATTATGGAAGGAGACTGTCGTGACAAAGCCGTACCTAGAGCCGGTAATAATTGCTTTGGTCGGTAAATATATCGCACTTCCCGATAGTAAGTATCGCCAATTCATTTACGACTCTGACTATTAAATCACAGGTGTCGTTTGTTTCAAGATGTATATTATCCCTAGAATAGCGAAAACTAACATGAAATGTTTAGGTTACCTCTCTGTAATCAAGGCTCTAGAGCATTCGGCAATGCGATGCAACCGCAAGCTAAATTTGTGCTGGATTGATGCAGAGCATCTTGAGGATGCTACTTTGAAGAGCGACCCCACCATATATCATAAGGCCTGGTCACAACTTACTGTTGCTTCTGGCTGTAAGTAGTTTCACATTCGTCATCCCCATCACAAGAGAGCCATAACACACAATATCATAATATAGTGGCTGCTTGGAAAGTAGGCCTTGAGCTATCGAAATATTTCCGGGCGCTTTTAATGTGCTACTGGCTAATTCAAAACAGGCATCTGTCCAGGAGGATTCGGTGGTAGAGGCGTAGCAGGGATGGTTAAGGCTGCAAAATGGGCACGCGAATGTAAGATCCCTTACCTGGGAATCTGCCTCGGAATGCAGGTCGCCGTTATAGAAGCCGCTCAGAATTTGTGTGGCTACAAGGGTGCTACCTCGGAAGAATTCGATGCCAACGCCGAACATCGTGTTGTCATCTTCATGCCAGAAGGGTCAAAAGAGATAATGGGCGGCACAATGCGACTCGGTACAAAAGCAACACATTTCCAATCCGGGAGCGAGTGGAGTAAGCTTCGGGCTTTGTACGGAGACTCGACCGTTATGGAAGAGCGACACAGACACCGCTATGAAGTTAACCCTGATTACATCGAGGAGCTCGAGAAGGCCGGGCTCAACTTCGTTGGAAAGGATGAATCAGGCAAGCGAATGGAAGTGGTCGAGCTGAAAGATCATCCCTTTTTCGTTGGTGTCCAGGCCCACCCCGAGTTTACATCTCGCGTTCTCGCTCCGTCGCCTACGTACCTCGGTTTTATGGCTGCCAGCACAGGCTGCCTCGACCAGGTTATCCAGGAGATACGACAACAGAAGAAGCAAACTAACGGTCTTGTCAATGGCGCGGAGGAAAGCGTTCATTTTTGATTCTGCAGATGATAGAGGATCATATTTTCTTCGTAATGGATAGCATAGGCTGGAATGCATGCGAGGCAAGTCTTGTCAGACTCATTCTTGTTAATGGGAGGTAAACACCTAGAGAGAAACAAGGATCATATTTTACTTGACGTCCAGCTATGGAGCTAGAGCGGATGGTTATTTCAGACTAAAGGGACTACTGCGCAATCTGGGTTCGATGTGTTTGCCTAGTTTACATATATAGATATATACTAAAAGAAACCACAGAGAAAAAAAATATGAAATTTTGATTATAATGAAGATGTGTTAATAATTAAGTGTTGTAACTTGAAAAATTTACTTTTTTAATACCTACCTAGGTAACATGCACGTCTATCAAAGAAGCTCCACTTTCGCCCGTCGTATAACTACATAGTACATAACTACACAACAGTACTGCGTATGTACCTAATCGTATAATCATTCATTCCCCCCACTACATCTTCAATTTACACAAAGTTAAGCTCACCTCTATTCAACCGACCCGAACTTATAATTTTATATTTTCCACAAGGCAATTGGCATTAGAGCGTAGAATACAAAATGGCCAGCGGTAACAGCGAAACGAGTATGTTCATTTCCACTCATATGTCTTCACTTCATTTTCATCTTCTCCAAGCAGATAATATTAATCGACTAACCCCTCCATCTCCAAACCAACAGTCAACCTCGACACCCTGAGCGCCCAGCAGCTCAGCCAGGTGAAAAAGCAACTCGACGAGGAACTCGAGCATCTGACGTCGTCCTTCACCCAGCTCCACGCCGCCCAGTCCAAGTTTCGCGAATGTCTGCGCTGCGTCCAGGATAAGAATAAGTCGCCTGCTCTACGGGGTATGTCTACCGTTACTATTAATTGCTATTGCTATTGCTATTGCTCGGCTTATACCAGCTATGAGGAGAAAGCGAACTTGAATTACAAATCTAATACATTATAGAAAATAACTCGATCCTCGTCCCCCTTACCAACTCCCTCTACGTGCGCGGGACACTCGCAGACGCGTCCCACGTTGTCGTCGACATTGGCACCGGCTTCTATGTCGAGAAGGTGAGAACCACGTGTAACATGAATATCAGGACTACGAATGTGTTGACACGGGCATATAGGATATTAAATCAGCGGCGGATTTCTACGAGAACAAGGTGGGCGAGTTAGGAGCAAGTATAAAGGATCTAGAAGCGATTGTGCAGGGTAAAACCAACAACGTACGGGTTGTCGAAGAAGGTATTATTAACTCTATACATCCTAATCTGGGGTTTCTCTCCGTTTTAGTAGCTAATGCGACTTGCGAAACTATTAGTTTTGAGGCAAAAAATGGTTGGCGGAGCGCAGCAGACAGCACCATCGTAAACGGTCAAGAGCTGTGAGATATCCTCGGTGGATCATAGCTCTTAACAAACATCAAAGTCCCAGCGCCAAACAATCAACAAGTAAGGGCTGTTTTGATACATCCTTCATATCATAACTTATGGCCTGAACTTGAAATGGCAAGCCTAGAAGAGGTGCTCCAAGGCGCCGCGAATGTCACCAATTGTCTGTAGGAAATGGTCAACCCTGTCAGGGCCCTTTGGCGTCGTTTCACCTCGCGGACCTTCAAGTAGATACTGCAACTCGTCGCCCCAGACGTTTCCAACCACATCCTCTTCCGAATCCCAGCCTTCTCCAAAGATGCTGATTCCAAGTTCCATCTTCGGCACTGCCTTGGCTCTCATGGCAGGGATGCTGTCCCATCGGTGGTTGACTGCAATCTCGACAATGTACGTTGTGGCCTTCCATCTGAATTGATAGATTGTCTTGACCGCTACATACTTGATTTTGCTCTCTACCGAGACGAAGGGCTCCAGCTTGACGCTGGGATAGACGTTAAGGTCGTGTGGTCGCTCCGAGTTTGATAGTTCGGCCTTGGCTGATCTTAAGTACTGGGTAACTTCTGGGAACGTCTTTGCGCCCTTGTCCTCTTCGATGCCTTCTAATTGCCAGTCAAGGTTCCTGGTAATGGCGTCAGATTGTATATCATACCAATTTATTATTATTAGTAGACTTACTTTCCAAGGCTCAAGTTATAAACATTAGCCTCGGCAGGGTTGGCATCGAGTGTACTCGAAGTCACGCGGTAGAGCTGACAAGCGACCGTGCCTCTCGACCTTCCGCTGGTTCTCTTCTTGATCGGTACATCAAATTTGGTCCCCTCAGAGCGCATCTCGAGAGAATATTGCGGTAGGACATCTGCTGCTACGACCGCCTGGTTGCCAGTAGGTTGGAACGGACCGTTTGTGCTGTTCCTGACAAAATCTAGGACTCTTTTAGCCAGTGTCTCGTCACCGATCCTATTCAGTCATTAGTGATACTGGCTAATTTTATGGATTTTCAAGGCTTGAGTGTTTACCAGTTCTTCAGCCATCCAGAGGCTCGAGGATTCTTCAACATGGTACGGAAGTCGTTGTATCCATACACCTCCTTACCCTTCGGGTACTTTCGCAACATGAATTGGCCTAGGTAAACTCTCAGGGTCAACGACAACTTGAGACGACCGGCTTTGATCAGCGACTTGTAGAGATAATCGTTCAGTTTCGCCTTGTACGTCTCAGGAGTCTCCAGAAGTTGCAGACCGGCAACAGCATCTTGTCCTGGCTGTAGAATCGGTCGCACTTCGCCGGATACAGGGTTGGTGTGTAGAAGGACCTGAGTAGCGCTATCGATTTCGGCAGGAGGTTCCATGAAAACATTAGATCCTCCGATGGACTCGTTGGAGATCAAGTCCGCAGCCACATCCTGTGCCAAGTTGATGTACTCGTTGATGTTCTTGGCAAGACCGTTGATTCTCATGTACGAGCCTTGAGGGGTCTTACAAAGTTCAAGATTGTCATCGTTGGCTCGGCTCAGTTCTTTGTATACGGCCTCGATCACCCCGGAAGCTACTTCTGGAGCGTGAGAAATGACGAAGTTGACCTGAGATTTTCCAAAAAGAAACACAGTATTAGCTATTATCATTTTCATACAAGCGAAAGCTGTCGAGGGGGTGACAAACCTTCACTTTCTCGGTAGGATTCGCCATGCTGTGCGCACTTTTGGATGACGTTCGCAGGCTGATGATGGGCTTGGATTCTTCTTTGAGACTTGACGTGTCTGCCTGGGTAGTTATTTCAGTAGGTGCCAGCTGAGCGTTGGGGGTGCCAATGTTTGAGCAGGTGCCATCCATCTTAGTGGTGTTGGCATCTGCTTTTGAGGTGTTACCAGTTGCCTCGGGTGGGTACAGCATGGCAGAGGGTTCGTAGGTACAATGGTTGTAGGCATCGGGATGAAGAACTGGTAAGTATTGGAGTGCAGCTTCCTCATTGTCTGACACTTGAAGAAATAAGTCCAAAGAAGATGCCGGATTACCGCCACGATCAACGTCCTTCGACGGGTCAGGACTATTGAGGACAGGACAATTCACAAGTTAGTCTCGTCCGTGGATCTAAGACGATTATTTATGCAAGGTAAGAAAGACACATACAGGTCTATCAAGGACTCCATTGTGAATTGCAGCGTATATAGATGGATGTATGTTCCGGTATTAGGTTTCTAAATTCAAAAGAAGAAAAGACATGAAAGCATAAAGCTATGAAGTTGAATTTGTATTAAGATTATAAGACACAGCTTCTATAGATACGTTATGGACTTTGTGGGCTTCAGGCTCTAGGGAACTGGTTAGAATAGTTGGGCGATGGAATATAAAGACGTAGACAAGTTTATGTCTTTGAAATGCCGACATTGTGGTTAAAATATAAAGTGGCAGGAATCGGTAGTTGCTATAGTTTCCGTAGTTGCCTAGGGCTCTATAAGTAGGCGGCACCTACTTGATTACAATATTAGGTACATGTAGGTGTTGTCATGTGTGTACCCCTATTACATGATGCTGTAGCACATGCAAGTATCCGCCCCGTAGTGTATAAGGCAAAGAGCTACCTATGTACCTGCCTAGGCAAACAATACAGAAATATCTACTTAACTATGTAGTTGATAGTTAAGTGCTTCTGTATTGTTTTTAATCTACTCAATACGTATTAATGAGGATTCATATAATTTTTACTACTTCGTATATTGTCGGCGTAGACTGAGTAGCAAGGCTCTATCTAATCAGTTTAATTAATTGGACTAATAGGTCACGTGATTGCGCGAATCTCTCTTACACGCGAAACCGCGTTTTATCTGCAAGTTACCGCTGTCCGCTGTCCACTGTCCACTTACAAGACCATCTATCGACGTTTGTTTTATTTTTTTATCATATGTCCACCAATTAATCAGTTGCTCGATTGAACAATCAAGACTTCTTGAGCGTTTCCCAACTAAAACTTACAATAATTAATCCTCATTTTATCCTTTTAATTTAAATTAGTAATTCCAGATGGTTCGCCGCTCTTCCAACGTCATTAAGGGGGTCGCGAGAGATGACTCGGATGATGAGTTGGGCGTTGATGATCATCCCTGGGAGTGGATTTATCGGGAAGCCCAGTCATCTGGATCCCCTACCAAGAGGAAGAGGAATGCACATCATAGCATAGTGGGCGCTCGCATGGGCACCTTTGAATGCTACGTTGGTGATTGTGTTCTATTAAAGGCAGAAGGCTCCA
The DNA here is from genome assembly GCF_022497035.1 of Daldinia vernicosa. NCBI lineage: Eukaryota > Fungi > Ascomycota > Sordariomycetes > Xylariales > Hypoxylaceae > Daldinia > Daldinia vernicosa. The sequence continues at coordinate 219,544 of NW_025953970.1, read as the reverse complement.
ATGAAGCCTGGGTTGCCATAGTTGCCGAATTCCGCGAGGCCGACGAGGATGGAGATAAGGCAGCTAATTTTCTGTGGTTCTCTACTGAGAAAGAGATCCGAAATAGCGATCGGAAGAGAACCGATTTCCTACCGGTTGGTATTTGCTATTAATCCATACGCTTCCCTGCTTCCCTTGCTAATTGTACCGAGCTTAGAATGAATTATACATCACACCATCTACTGATGTCAATCCATTAGCTTCTATCAACGGCAGAGCCGTGGTCATGTCCCAGAAGAAGTTTCAGAAGGAATATCCCAGTGGTAAGGTCCCCCGTAACTCGCCAGGCTACAACAAGACCTTTATTTGCAAGAGAGGATGCAATACGAGGACTGCGACGTACACAGAAGAGTTTGTTTGGGAAGATGTCTATCCCGGCAGAGAAGGAGATGTGGATGACCTGCTAGAATTGGTACGGAGCGGGACGAGATCGACAAGGAAGCGGCGCAATCATGATGTATCTGCCCGAGAAACGGATTATGTGGCTACCCAGCCAGACCGAGACGAGGATTGTCCTTCTGATGATGGCGCCCCCCGACCTGTCACTACGCCGAGAAAGAGGCAGAAAACAAAACAGGTCGTGACACCTTCCAACCGCAGGTAAGTACTTGGACGCTTAGTCCGTCACGTCCCCAAGATTGGGATCAAGCGTTATTAACCTAGAATGCTAGAGTTGTGGTGAAGAAGGCATTGGAATTCACACCGCTCGCCACTCGAATACTTTCTCCAAGCCACCACCAATCTTCCCCTTTCCAGATTGCAAGAGCTCAGTTGCACGTTGCATCGGTACCAACTAGCTTACCTTGCCGAGAATCCGAGTTCTCTTTAGTATACTCGCATCTCGAGGCTGCTATTACTGATGGCTCTGGCGCTTGTATATACATTTCTGGAACTCCAGGGACGGGGAAGACGGCTACGGTACGAGAGGTGGTGTCAAAGCTAGACGAAGCAGTGCGGTCTGACGAGTTAGATGACTTCATCTTCGTCGAAATCAATGGTATGAAGATAACCGACCCGCACCAGTCGTACTCCCTCCTCTGGGAAGCTTTGAAGGGGCAGCGAGTCAGTCCGAGCCAGGCACTGGATCTCCTCGAGCGAGAGTTTAACAACCCGAGCCCTCGACGAATCCCTTGTGTTGTCCTGATGGATGAGCTCGACCAACTCGTTACTAAGAACCAAAGCGTCATGTATAACTTTTTCAACTGGCCTGGGCTGAGACACTCGCGACTTATTGTGCTTGCAGTGGCTAACACGATGGACTTGCCGGAGAGAACGCTTAGCAACAAAATTAGTAGTCGCCTGGGTTTGACACGTATCACATTCCCGGGCTACAACCACGAACAACTTATGAAGATTATCCAGTCGCGGCTTGAGGGTGTTCCGGGTAACATCGTCGAACCAGATGCCGTTCAGTTCGCTAGCCGCAAAGTCGCTGCTGTGAGTGGCGATGCGCGGCGCGCTCTCGATATCTGCCGGCGAGCTGTTGAGCTAGCTGAAGCTGACGTCAAGGGCTCGGACCCTGACCCGGGAACTCCAAGTAAGAGAGCAAAGGCAAAAACGGGCGAAGCAGACAGAACAAAGAGCTCGAGGGGTAAAGTCACGATAGCGACAGTTAAGCGGGCGATCAACGAAGCAACCACAAGCCCCTTGCAGCAATACCTACGAGCGCTTCCGTTTGCTTCCAAGTTAATTCTCGCATCCCTACTAGTGAGGAACGAGCGGACAGGTTTGCCCGATAGCACCTACGGCGATGTGATGGAGGAGATGAACCGAGCTCTGGTAGTAGATGCCAGTAGTCGCCGAGTTGGTTTACTGAGACATACGACGGATAGAGATTCCAAGGTGGATATAAGCACACGAAAGAAGGAGCAAAAGCCCCCTAGACCGGCAGGCATTAGTACCGCTGCGGTTGATCTCACTGGTGCTGGCATCATCATCCTTGAAGGTCAGAGAGCAGAAAGGCCGAGCAAGATTAGGCTTGCTGTAGGCGATGAAGAGATCAAGCTTGCATTTCGAGACGACCCTGAGATTCGGGCGCTGGGTATAGCATTCTAATGTACAGATAGTACCAAAACCAAGATTTACGGCGTTAATACCCCTAATAGTTATCATCTGTTTCCGTCCTTCGTGGCACAGAATGTCTATACTAAAACACCCCCAAATGCGAGCAATAAGATACAAATTACGCAATTTTTACTCCTATTTAATTAATACTTTTGTCTCCCCAGCGTAGGCTTCCACTCGAGCGGATGCGTCTCCGGCGTCGCCTTCTCATCCTGCTTCCATATCTTAATCGTCTTATCTGCCTCACCAACAATAAGCCGTAGTCCCGTGCGGTCGAACGTCGAGCTCATGATACCCGCCTCGGCGTCCAGAGACCCCGGCTGAGCAATAGAATCTAAAGCCTGGAACCGGTGGCCGGTCTTCCAGTCCCAGAAGCTCATGGAACCGTTATCGCCGCCGGAGAACAGGACGTCCTCGTTGACGGCGAGGGAGTTGATGATGGCATTGTGCCCTTCAAAGTTACCCATGAAGGCGCCCTCGGGACACTTCCACTGCTTAATGCTGCCGGTGCTGCCTGTCGCAAAAGTGAATTCGCTGGGGTGGAGGGCTAGTGCGCGGACGCCCTTTTTGTGGTGTGTGAGGACGCCCATGGTCTTGCCTGCGGCGAGGTCCCAGAGGCGCACGGTGGAGTCGAGGGACGCGGTTATGACTTGCGGGTCGGCTTCTTGACACTTGAGGTCGGCTACGGTGCCCTTGTGTCCCGAGAGCACGTGGATGTTGCTGCGTGTGCGCATATCCCAGACGCGGGCTACGCCGTCTCGACCACCTGTTACTAGAACATCGAGAGTAGGGTGTAATGATAAGGTATACACGCCACTGAGGTGGCCGTGGTAATGCCGAATCACCTTGTTCGTTTCCAAGTCCCAACATTTCACCATCTTGTCCTCGCCACAAGAGAATAGATACGGATGTCGAGGAGATACGGCGAGGCCTCGCACGGTGGATATGTGGCCCGTTAGAGTTAATCTCAGGTTCCCTGTTGCTAAATCCCAGATCTTGATGGTGCGGTCGCCGGCACCGCTGGCAAACCATTGGTTGTGCGGTTCGACGGCTAAGGCACGCACCCAGCCTAGATGGCCTGAAATTACTCTCATGAGCTTCCATGGGGGGTGCCAGTCGGGTTTGGCTTGATGCGTAGCCTGCGCTCGGGCAACGCTTAGGGATTGGGATGTTGTGGTATTTGAACCAGCACCGGCACCGGCAGCGGCAGCGGGAGGTCTTTGCAGATGGACTAGGGCACTGGAGTTTGAAGGGAGGCTATTTATGCTAGGCGAGGAGGATTGCGCGATGCCCTCGATCAGCTTCTGTGTCTTCTGGTCTTCTGGTGCGGCCGATGGTTCGTTCGCAGCTGGTCTCTTGCCCTTCTTCCTGGCGCTCATAGCGCTCGCCTGCTTCTGGGCGAGAGCGGGAGGTAGTTCTCGCACATATTGGTATTCGGCGTGGAGGCGGAGGGATAAAGCGTTTTTCTCGCGTTGGGGTTCGAGCGCGTCGTCGGTCAGCTTGACTTTCTTGCGCGCCGACTCGCGGGCTGATGGGTCTGCGAACAGAGATTTCGAGCGTCGGGCATTCTCTAGCACGAGAGATTTGAGATCGGGGGTGCCGACCTCCATTGTGTTGGCTAGCTATGAAGTATTATTGTGTAAGTGATGATAATAGTAATAGTAAAATAATAATAATAGAGATAGATGATGGATGATTGATGCATTGGATCTAAGCCAGGTACAAAGTTAACAAGCACATTATCGATAAGACTGGATGTACACCGTATAACTCATTAGTTGAATGATCTCTGGTTTTGTGAATATGTACATATCCATTGACTTTACTAAAGGTACTTGGATACTTTCAGATGCTTGATGTGAATGACGCTGTACCTCAGGAGCCTAGACCAAAGAGAAACCATATTCGTTTGCTCCTCAACAAACATTTAAACCAAACGAAGTGGAATAACTATAAGCTATACCTGAACTCATCTCAGGTGATCCCCAGTGTATATGACATGGCTTCCGACCAGTCGAGATATGCCATACATGCTGCGGCGAGGGAGGGCAAAGGTAAAGCTTCCCTTCTATATTAACGAGTCTATTTATAAGCCGTCTGTTAACTGAAACTCGCATCTGCTAGTCACCGTCGTCGAGTCTTTACTAAACGTAAGCTCGTAGATTTAATCTATCCTCATGAGATTCTAGTATAGCTAAGGAGCTCAACAGGCAGACCCAAAACTCGCTCGTCTCAAAGATGACGACGGCCGCCTCCCTATACACTGGGCTGCGTCTGCGAACAGCCAACCCATAGTGTTGATGTTGGCCCAACAGAAAGACTTCGATCCGGATGTTGAAGTGAGTAATAGAATAGCTATGTGAAGCTAATGATGATGTGGCATGAGACAAGAGCTTTATAACTAACCACGTCTTAAGGATGGCAGCGGCTGGACCCCCTTGATGATCGCGGCGAGCGTAAAAGATGGCGGCGCAGTGGTCGAGCTACTCCTCTCAAGAGGTGCCGACGTAAACCAGAAGAGTAAGTCTTACCCCTAACAGCCTGAAATCCAAAATTTCAAAAGCTAATTCTGGTAGACAATAACGGACAGGTGCGTTGCAGGGCTAAGATGTTTGAATGGACTTATAGACCGGTTATTGATACCAGCACAGACAGCTCTCCACTTCGTCGCTTCCAAGAGCAACCTCGACGTAGCTCGTAAGCTGCTAGATCACAAGCCCCCGGCTTCCACCCGTGTCAGGGACAAGCGCGGCCAGTATCCGATTCACCGAGCGGCGGCCGTTGGCTCGGTTCCCATGGTTAACCTGCTGTTACAAAATAAAAGCCCGCTTAATGCGACTGATAACTCGGGGTACACGGCTTTGCATCATGCGGTTGCTGAAGGTCACGGTTGGTTTTCTTCTATAATGAATTATAAGCCACAACACATCTACGGCATAACTGACAGGATATAGGAGATACCGCGGTCGCCCTACTCAAGGCTGGCGCTGAGTTTGACAAGCGAGATTCAGACGGATATCTCGCGTTAGATCTTGCACCCGACAAGGAGGTTCGCAAGTACATTGAGCGGGGAGCAGAAAATGAGGGAATTGACCTGTAATTAGTTCATATGAGTGTTGACTATCTGCCATTGATTGGGTTACGCCGCTCATAGTATTCTACTGTCTTATACCCCAAAATATTTAATTCAGGCGTAATATAAGGCCCAGGCGAGTCGCTGCCTCCTTATTTAATTGTGCGTTCCACGAGGTCCCTATACATGGCTTTGACATCTTCCACATCTGCACGTAACTCCTCTACTAGCTCGCTCTTTTCCCCGAGCATTTCTAGCGTAGTTTGGTACCTTTCGTTGATCAGTGTCACCTCCTTCTCCAGTTCTTCCACTTTCTTCTTGGCTCCCCTTTCGGCCTCGATCTCCTTCATCAAGACGACGATCTCTCCGCGAGCCTCGTCTCGTTGGCTTGAAATCCTGGCAAGCTCTTCCTTAGCTGCTACCTTTTCGCTCTCTAATCGACGGACTACAGCACTCATCCTCTCGACTAGTTGCACAGACGGCCCTGCTGTCATAGTAGATACCGACATCATGTCCTGCAATACGTTGTGAGGGGATGCAGGTGTTTCGTTTTCAAAAACATCATCCCTATCCACAGGATGAGTTGATGGAGAAGTTAATATCTCCAAGCCACCGGACAGGGATGGCGGCGTCCCCGATGACTGCACCGACGAGAAAGGGAACATGGGCGACCGCATAGGGGGTTGTCCTGATGGCCGCCTTGCCGATGCTGGCCGATCGCCAGGACTCGGGTCACCATTACTAGAAGGTGCCGAGGTCTTGCGCAGTCTCGTTGGATAACTCTGCAGCCCTAAGAATTCGCCGCTGAACGTTCTCTGCGGCGCTGTTAATAGAGGGGATTCTGGACGACTAATGTTACGGAAGGCAGCAGTAGGTATATCTTCTAGCCAGTTCCGCCGGTCTGGATCTGTTCGCTCGGCTTTTTCTTCTTTCCACGCCAACCGCTGCCGTTCGAAATCAGACTTCGCTTCAGCTAACGAAGCCTCCGCCTCTTCGGCCCGCCTGCGCAGGGCTTCGATTTCTGACCGGTGCGAGGACAAGTCTTGCTGCACGCTGGGTAGTTGGTTTCTTGCTTCTTCCAACTCCTCTTCCTGGCGTTTGGCTCGAGAAGCCTGATCCTAAGCGTTAGTGATTGCGGATGATCCAGAGGATGCGAACCACCTACCGTCTCCCGGGCTTTCCGCCTCATTTCCGACTCGCGTCGTAACGCTTCATCTCGTTCCTTCTCCAAGGCCGCCGTCTTTGCAATTAAAGACGCCTCTATGCCTTGCCAATTCTCACTGGCAATGGAATACTGCGTCTGAAGAGTCTCTATCTGGCGGAGTAGCTTCGCCTGCGCATCCCCTATAGCACCTGTTGACGCTTCTTCGGCTCGAATTCGAAGGGCTTCTAATTTGCTCTCGAGGATCTGGACTTCGCCTTTGAGTTCTAACTCTAAGGCACGAAACCGCTCTGCAGCCCTGTCGGCCTTTTCTTGTAGTTCTGTTGCTTGTAACTTTGCGCGGTCGGCTATTAAACTCTTCTCTACCTCTAGCGTCGCAACCGTTTCTTCAAGCTCCTTTACATGTTTCTCTCCCGCTTCTCGTAGCTGATCGTTCACCTTAGCAGCCAATGTCTTGGCTCGATCGGATTCCTCCTGTAGCCGATCCTTGAGCTCGGCTATTGTACTATCTTTCAAGGAGATTTCAGCCTTTAGCACTTCTAAATCTCTTCTCAGTTGGCTTATTTGCTTTTGTGAATCTGCATTCGCCTTCTCGACATCGCCTTGATCGTGAAGCTTTTTGCGTAGAGCACTGAACTCCGTCTCCGTTTTCTGACGCCAGAGTTTCTGTTCATTAAGCTCTTTCTCGACCATGACGAGTTGGCCTCTTAACTTTTTGATTATGCTCCTATGCTTCTGTTCTGTATTTGCCAGTTTCTGCCCTTCCTCCATCAACTGGGCAATCTGCTGGTCCTTCTCGGCATCTTTTTTGTCTGCGCTACCCGCCGGCGCGGCAGCGGCAGCCATTCTTGCTGCCTCCGATGCTTGTCGGGCTAAATATTGTAGTTTAGCCTGCAGAGCATCAACTCTTTCAATATGGCTATGAAGTTCTTCCTGGTGTTGCACATTGGCCTCCTCCAAGGCTTTTTCTAGGTCGGCAATGCGCTGCTCATATAGGGCCGTAGATGCTGAGATGTTTTTAGTTCCCAGCAGTTCGTCCTCAACTTCGATTGCCGGTGGCTCGGACTTCTCACCATTCTGAACTTCGCGATCGGGGTTTGGTGGGGCATGTAAGTCGCCTGCAGCAGCTTGCTCATCAACTGCTGGAGTCGGCGGACTCACAAAAGCCCCGTCGCCTGATGTAGACGAAGCAGGCGCTTTGCTAGCTGTATCATCTTTCGAGTCTTCCGTCTTCTCGGCGCTGGGTGGAGACTGTACCGTGGATGTTGTAGAAGGAATATCAGTGCTGGTACGGGGACTCTGAGTCGGTGGAGCTGATTCGGTACTTAATCTAGCGGGCGAGGAATCGGCTTTTTGGGCGGCATTCCTGGCGGCGACAGCTCGAGCTAGCCGTTCTTGCAATCGATCGTTAGAGGATCGTGAAGGCGTAGTGGACCGAGCTGGAACGCTGGTCGTAGTACCGGAAGACGTCGAGGGTGTTCTGGTCGGGCGTTGCGGTGATGACTGCTTTGCCGCATCCTCTTCGGCGAGGATATTGTCAAGGCGAGCTTCGACGCCAGCGACGGCCTGGGACAAAAAGGAGCCCCATCTCGACGACTTCTGGGGAGCTGACATATCTAAGGCTCTCGGGCCTACGCTGCAACTAGGACGATAATCTTTAACGAGTGGTTATGTCGCACGTAGTTCGATCTTCCAAGCAGTCCCGGAAAGGAAGCCGTCGCATTGTACAGAGCGTTATGCGCTGCTTGCTGACGTGTCACGGCGACGAGATGATGAAACCTAGATCCGTCCTACCGTTCTACTAAGAGTAGGAATTGTAAAATTCCAATTAGATTCGCATTTGTTTCCCCCTGTCGTTACAAGACAGCTGTAAACTAGACAGATCGTAAGATGGTGGCAGTCGGAATAAGTTGCCGGATAGGCTGTCGTATTGGAATACGACGCACTGCTTTCGCGCAAGAGTTTCTAGCTAATGCGGATGGATTCTGCGGGTGAAGCTTGGCAGCTATGAATTACTAGAAATAGACCAACCAAAGGGAGTTGTTTGTTTCAAATTTTCAAATGCCTAGAAGACGTCAGCCAGTACCAAATTGGAGGATCGTCCTGTTAAGAGAAAACACCCAAGGCGTCATCAAAAAGAGTCCGATACGTTATCTGATAGTTATGTATTGCATATTATTACTTTACTTTAATTAACAGAGTCCGGATATTTGCATATAGACCTTATTCATGCATGTACCTAGATACCTACATCTTTAGATACGTAATTGCCTTCCATTGATCTAGGTATACGTACTTTAGACCAGGGGTCCTAAAAAGCCTTTCCTTAACAAGTTAGGTATACTTGCACATTCTCACATGGTTTTTTCTTTCTAGATTGATCCTGCATCTACCGTAATAGGTAATAAGCTATACTATAAAGGTAAGTACCTACCCTAAGGGAAGGTACATATGTCATAGGTATGTGCAAATAGTGTATGTAGTACGGACATAAGGTTCAGTAGGGCGTAAAGTACATACTACATATGTAACCTAGTAAGAACGGTTCGATATTCTTACCGGAGTGCCGGAAACACACTTCTTCAACACTACGCAACTTACACAACCCAATTCATATTTCTCTTCATTCCTATCCATCGACTCAGACAAGCTCAACGGAGACACGCCCATCCATCTTTACAGAAACTTATTCATAGCCTCATATAATAGGACGAACTAGTTCCCTAACAACGACACTTAATGTTATAAGCCGATTCACCCACCTCGAAACATGTCTGTGCAGAGCCTCCTCGAGGCCTTAAGCTTCCCTTATCATGAACCTCGGCACGGTTTCTGGGGTGAGAAAACATCTACCTTGAACTTTTGTGAGGAGGTAAGTGAAACACATGCTCTGCCTGCTCAAGAGAGCATAATACTAAACACCAAATCTTAGGACTATGTTATGAGTTACTACTGTGCCGAAGTCTGCAATGTAGGATTCCCCTTTCCCCATTTGTTCCTTTTTAATTCCCCCTTTTCAAATCCTCATCTCCTTAAGCTCAATATACACGAGGAGAATGCGGCGATTCGAAGACTAATTTACTATATGCGGCATGTTGCGTTTAGACCCTCACCAATGCTCTCTTCGTATGGCTAGGCCTCAAGGGTATCCGAGGGTGCATCAAATATTCACACCCTCTGATTTTCATTGTCACTTTTGCTGGATACATGGTGGTTGGCCTAGGGTCTACCTTTTTCCACGCCACTCTTAAGTGTAAGCCAGCGCACAACGGATGATACCATGCCCAAGTCTTCCTGGAGCAGGTTTCTCAATGTTCAGATCGCGGCTCTCTGACACTTGATAGATCCTATGCAACTGGTAGACGAACTCGCCATGATTTATACGACTTGTTTCATGTGCTTCGCTACGTTTACATACGGCAAATCTGTTCGCTTTTCCTCCCTCCTTGGAGCCAGTCTTCTCTGGCTTTCATGGTTTATAACTGTTCGTCCCGCCCCTCGTCGCTGTTCATAGAACAGCTGGGTATGCTAACAATAGATTGCTAGACAAGATATTATAAAACCAAGGACCCTCAGTTCCACCAAGACGCCTATGCGGTATTGACCGCCACGGTGGTCTTCTCTAATATGTGGATTATGGAGCGAACACTCCGGCCGGCCCTGAAGACGAGAGAAGAAAGCAGAAAACGAGAGGCTCGCGCTCCGAGGTTGCCGACAACCAATGAGATGATAAGGCAGATGTGGGTCTTGGTTGCGACAGGTAAGCCACTGACGGTAACAACGTGATTGGCAATCATGTTAACGATTTGGTTTCTTCGTTAGGGCTCAGCGTATTCCTCGGCGGTTATCTTATCTGGAATTTAGACAACATGTACTGCAATACGATCCGTAAATGGCGGCACCAAATCCAGCTTCCCTGGGCAGTCGTCCTCGAAGGTCATTCTTGGTGGCATCTAAGTAAGAAAATCCCCCTATTTCTTGTATACTTTTATGTGGGAAATAGTTACTAATATCCTATATTTACTGCAGTGACTGGAATAGGCGGTAAGTATAATCTTTATCCCGAATAACGAGCAAGTATGTATAAATGATGACCCTGGTCCCCCACTAACATGAATGTCTTTATTAGCATACTTCTATATCGTCTGGCGCATTTGGATCCACCGCTGTTTAGACGGCGACGAGGATAAATTTCAACTTGTCTGGCCCTCGTTCTTCCGGATGCCGGAAGTAGTCGCTCTAGAGGACATGACAGATAAGAAAAGGAAATAACAAATACGCCAACCGGAACCCTACTAGACGATTAGACTCTTTCACACGCCCACCCGAGAACTAACTATACTTACAAAACGCTACTTAGCGATACAAGGTAACGATAGACGACAGCGATAGATGGTAGTGATATTTGATGTGATTACAAGCGTACTCGAATAGAGGCTAGACGACATATTCATTCGGCGTTTACGTTAGTACATTGAGCGTTGAGTCTCTCAGTGACTTACAAAATATATACGAACGTTCGCTTTAGGGTAGTTATTTTCTAAAGTCTGCCTATGTGGAGTTTCACAGCTCCAGGCTAGGCTAGAACCCTAATAGAATAAATGGAATAAGTTGAATCAATTCTATCAGATTGTAACTGTTACATTGTGATATACATAGTAGCTACGAAAGTATCGGGTTGCGTACATTTAATTTTGTATTGGAAATACATATGTCAAACTGTACTGCATAACCCCACCATCGGCATGCAACCTAAGCTCTAACCCCTCTATGTACATAGATAGGTACATTATAGTGGCATCTCAATCGAAGTCCTCTCTTATGTTGCCTTGCACCACCATTGAAAACGTACATGCATCTTAGGTAATGCAAACAGCCGCTATAAATCTAATAGGCATTATATCTGTCTAGTCCTCTCTACTGCGATATAAAAGAATACACAGTTCATCTCAACTTCAGGGTGCACCGAGATCAGTCCAAGGAAGTGGGAAAGCAAACGAGCGAAAAAAGAAAAAGAAGCCCAAATCCTAGAGGGAGGATGTCCATCTCAAACGAGGCATTGCAGAAGGTAATGTCATTTAGATATTCATGATAAGACTACAACCACTCACAAAATTTGCAATATATAGTTGCTGCGGGAGGTTGAGACGCAGGCGATCGCAGCGCAGCAGCAAATATCCCTCGTCAGAACGCAACAAGCATCTAAGCAGCGAGAGTTGCGAATGGCGCAGCTAACGCGCAGCGAGATATCCTCGCTCCCGGCCGACACTAATGTATACGAAGGCGTCGGCAAGATGTCAGGCCTTCTCTCTTCCCCCGCCACCCGTATCGGGTATACCGATGAGTAACCACTAACCGGAACGCAGGTTTGTGGCCATGCCCGTTGCCGAGATGAAGAGCAAACTAGAGGGCCAGATCAAGGAGGTAGAAGGCGAAGTAGACGGGCTCGGCAAGAGGCTGCACTACCTTGAGGTTTCGCAGAAGAATAGTAAGGACCAGATAGACCGCATGCTGAGGGGCGGTGTGAGCGCGTCTTAGAGTAAAAAGGCAAAGGTTCTGGGTCCGGTTCGGAAGGGAGGGGTTTTGGCTACGCTGGCTACACTGGCTACACGGAGGCCTGCCGATCACGCGACACGGAACTCTGGCGCAGCAAATGGGGGGAACGGAGGCGTTGTGCTGTGTATGTATTAGCAGTGCTGGAAGGCGAACAATCAACCGTGACCTAACTGCCCAGGCATCAGATCAGATTTAAACTTCTCGGCTAAGGAGGCTGTTCACCGGTGGTTCGTGATGCGTTAGTGCTTATTTGTCTATCTTACCCGAACACCATGTACAATACAGTCATAAACTTCTCGGGAGAGAAAAAAGGAAGATAGCATGGTTATGGATGTATGTTTCGCCACCGAATTTAGTCACCAATCCTACATTCATGCGGCTCACTTGAATGATTACCTACCTACGTAAAGGTTAGGTACCAAACAAACACTTCTAACTCTTTTACTTTTGAGAATGTCTTAAATTAGTATATAAATTAGTATATTTTTACATATTCAAGCAACAAGCGCGCGCATAACCTTCCCGAAAAGAAACAACTATGAAAGTACATAGTTTCGTGGTATTTACGCTCCTAGCCCTATCTATTAATAGGTACAATCAGAGACAAGTAAATGTATGATGTATACCCAGGTAACTGTATAAGATGCTTATTAAGCTTACGCATAACTAACAACAACGAAGTTCCAAAGTTATGTGTGTGTATGCGTGTGAGTGCTAAATGAACCCCACTCTCAGCCCCTCGGACAAGGGACTATAAAACATCTTATTAGTTAGCGTTATAATGCCCTCGAATCCACGAATTGTCGCTCAACTCCGTTCGGCCCCCAACGATGGATTGATCGCTAGAGGTACTTAGCTAATGACGAAAGGTACACTATAGATTGTTTTGAGAAAAGTACCGCGCATTAGGGCCGAGGTAGGAAGTAATAATTTAAACATGTACCTATCTATTAGTAACGAATGCCGTATAGCCGTATGAGAAATACTTTGTATTATACAACGGTAGTAACACTTCGCTAGCAGCATGCAGCCATGATGGACTTAGTTGTACTACCCTTGAGTGGGCATCGTTGTTTGTCGAAATAGTACCAATCGGTAAGAACGACCTGGGGCACCTTGGAAGACAACCCAATATAGTAATAACTAAGCAGTTAAGGTGGATTAGAACATGTGCGCGCGCCTGCGTTTTCCAACAGCGATAAATTGAAGAGCGCTTCCCCCGCCTTTGGTACGGTAGGGGTAGGGTAGGTATAAGCGTATTATAAGCAGCTGCTTCTAACCCAAGTAGTTCTTACCCAAGGTGGTTCTTACTGAGTTCTTACTTGAACCTCCCGAACTTCCCTCCCTTATCTCATTTTCCCTTTTTATTCCCCTCTCCCACCCACGTCCTACTGGACATACTTACCGTTTACCCGTATTTATTTATACCATATCGTCTCATATACCCTCTACTGAGACCGATCCGAGATGAGTAGATACAATTCCTATTCCGATGAGGACTCGGACCTCGATATCCGTCTGAGACATCGGCACGCCTCAGCTTCTCCTCGACCTCCGGCTCCCCCTACCCTTGCGCACTATGTTGAGGCTCCGTCCCGGTCCCGGCCCCGATTCTACGAGACTGGTCCGCGAGGTGAGGATCGTTTTCTAACCCCGACAAATGAGCGTACCCTAGTTACCACTAGGCGCTCTGTCTCGCGGGACCGTCGTCCAGGTTCTCCTGGGAGCAATGCGCCTCAACAGGCGCCGCCTCCGGTTATTATTAACAACCGCATCTACAATAACTCGGACTCGGAATCGCTATCCTACTCCGATTCCGAGGACGAGTACAGGCGATCCCGATCTCATCACCGTCGCCATCGCTCGCACTCTCGCGTCTCATCCAGCCACTCCCGCGACCGTGAACTTGAACTCCAGCGTGAACTCGAGCTTCAACGTGAGCGTGATGCCTATGCGCTCGAGCATGTGCGCGTAGACTACGAGAAAGAGATTGAGATGCGGCGTCGTGAGCATGAGAAAGAAATTGAGAACAAGCGTCGAGAGTACGAGCTAGAGCGCACGCGCAAAGAGCTGCAAGAGATCAAGCTGGCCAAGCAGATCGAGCAAGAAGAGCAGCGGCGGAACCGGACCATGCAAGAAGAGCGGGACCTGCGAGATGCCAAGAGGGAGCTCGACGCGATCCGCAAGGCCAAGGCAGACAACGAGTATGAGCAGCGCGTGAAGCAGAAGCTCGAGCTCGAGCGCATGAAAGCTGAAGAAGCCGCGCTCGAGGAGAAGCGGCGCCGCGAAAAAGAGGCCAAGGAGATCATCGACAAGTACAAGCGTGAGGAAGCCGAACGCAAGCTCCGCGAGAAGCAGGAGGCCGAGCAGCGCGAGAAGGAGTACAAGGCCAAGATGCAAGAGCAGCTGCTCAGATCCGGCCTCGACGAGAAGGAGATTAATGCCATCCTCGCCGGCGAGAAGATCAAGCGCGAGAAGGAGAAGAAGGAGAAGGAGAAGGAGAAGGAAGAAAAGAAGGAAGAGAAAAAAGAGGAGGAGAGGCCGGTTTACACACGCATGGCTAGGCGACATCTTTCGATTGAGACCCTTAGGGCTTATAACATTGACTTTCAGCTTGACCCTGTAAGTAGCATAGATACCCCCTCACCCAGCTATGTCATGTCGATATGGCAGATCTAACCTCGCAAACTAGGATCCCGATTACATCTTGATCAAGCGATGGGTGGCGGAGCCAGAGCAAGACCTGCTCTGGAGACACACCAAGCTCATCCGAGAGAAGCGGTCTAGCTCTACCTCTTCTGGCAAGCTCATCAGTAAGTTTATCTCATCTCATATTTAGCTGCCATCGTGAGCCCCATGGTCCTCATTGGGAATTCACGCGCTTTTCTGTCAACGTTCTTCAGTTTGTGGATAAGATATATGCTAATATTAGAATAGTGAGCATCGAAGAAGGCAAGAAAAAACATCATCATCACCACCTCGAGCCCGAATTCGAATGGGTCCGGAAGAAGGAGCGTCGACGCAGCCGATCCCCTTCGTTGTTGATGTACCTAGCTGGCGGGCGGCCATCATAGTATGTGGCTAGTTTTCGCACTCATGGAGGCAGACGGGACAGTCGCTGCGATTCGCAGTTAACGAACGAAGTTACGCCCTTTTCCTACGTTCAGGTGAGGCGGGAGTGGCAGGGGCAGGGGCAGGCAGAAATGATCATGAGCAAGAATATATACCCAATTTTAAATAAAGAGCAGTCCACGCCAAGCAAAAGAAAGCTCCGATGAAAACTGCTTTTATGAGAGGGGATTTGATATTTTTTTCTTCTTCACTTTGGATATAGCTTTTTTTTATACGTAGCTGGCCTGGTAATCATACATGCCCTTTCGCGTCTCTTGAATATAGCGTAGTCTCTGCTCTCCGAATCAACTCTTCGTACACCATCCAAGCCAACGCGGAACTTATGGCCTTGCGCGTCATGCGCAGAGCAAGTCCGTCGTAGAGTGACCGTACACCTTCCTCCGTGATCATCTTGCGGCACGCTTGAACCATGTTACGGTACTGGCGGGGCTGCAGCTGTATGCGCGTCTTGACGGCGTCGAACGGATTCGATATGAAGGAACACGTTGCGCCAGCGAGTGCACCGGAAGTGAAGTTAATGGTGGCGGATAGAGAACTCCCCATTCCCAGGCTGGCCTGTCCGTGAGTGATAGCCGGGCTTACATAAAGCCAGGCACTGAGTCGCTTTTTGAATTGTTCATATGAAAGAACGTAGAGCCCGGCATACGGGGCATCTCGAAGGGCAGTGGCGCCAAAGCCGGCAAAGAATCCGGGGATGCGTTCGGTTCTGTATATATCCCTGGCAGCGCCGGCAATCGACTTGTACGAATACAGGTTTGATTCATAGCGTACCTTGATAACCGTCAGCGGCATAAGGATGAAGCCCGCAAAAGCCCGGGCGACGGCTCCGGATACCATGTTGGCGGTATTAGAAAGTTTGGGCAGCGAAGAAGAAGACCCGTGCTTATCAACGACCGGAACTGTAGCGAACGGAAAGGCCGTTGCACGCTGCCGAATCATATTCAAGGTGGTAAAGTAGATGGCCGACCCGACGCCGGTCCGTAGGGCTGACGGGACTGTGCCCCTCCAGAAGGCAGTCAATGCATTTGGAGACTTAGCAATCTCTCTTATAGCAGCTCTGATTGAGTGTGAACCTGACTGCTGCACGCGTGTCTTAAGAAGATCGAACGGCTGTAAAAGTACGGCGCTTAATGTGCCAGAACCGAGGCCAGCGACAAAGTGGAAGGCTATACCGGAAGAATCGTCAGCTTCATCACTCGAACTCGAGATTTAAGGACCCAAGACTGAGATTGTGTGTTTGCTTACTCGACGAAGACTTGCCTCCGGTTGTCTTCTGCGACATTGCGAAGCAAACAGAGAAAATGAGCGAATGAGCGAATGAATCCTACCAAGACGGAGGATTCGACTTATAGCAAGCCCATCTGCTTAGGAGTTTTATACCTCTCTTCTCTCTTCCCTCTTGATCCGACCTTCAATTGCCCGCATGGCACAAAATAAGTGGGATCCGGGCTGCTTTTCGTATGCACTGATGCAAAAAGACAGTAGCTTTGAGTCAATGGCTTATCAGCTTATTAAGGTGCTAGTAGCTTTTGGTCCATGGACTTCGAGCTTGCCCTTCAAAAAATCGATTTAAAGGCGAACCCCGCCAATCCTCACGTCATACTTTGCACCCAGGAGAGCCTAGGCAAGTGGGTAGGTACAATACGTGCATACCCAATATATAGGTAAAGGTACAGGGATCGTGTGGGCTATATGTACCTAAGCATAAAATACTTTTATGCGTGCACATGCTTTAATATATTTAGACCACGGGCATCATCTCCATTCTCCTTAAATTACTCTTTGTCTATTAGAGAAGGGTATTTAAGAAGAGTAAGTTTGACGTTAAATCTCAGTGGGAATGGTGGTAAATGTTTATGTTTTGATGGGCTCTACGGCCCCTTTCTCTTTACCGCCGACGATTGATTCTAGACGACCTGCCATGAGCCGGTGACGCTTAACTACCTCGACCCATTCATCTTCTGCTTCATCTCCAACGTCGATAGTAGCTAGTAATATCCCAAAGTCTCCCCCAAGACGTCCAAGACTTCCGGCACAGTAAAGAACTTGTGTCAATAAACTATCACGGGACGGTTGGTCTTTAACAGTTGGCAGGTAAATCCGGAGTGTCTCCATTAACATCTCGATAAGGTGAAATAAGAATGTCGATGCTGCGGATGGTACAGGCTGTAGAGGGTCATCATCGCTTGTTTTTGACGGCGTCTCATTTGTGTGCGTAGGAAATATACTCCTAAACATTGAGATGATGGCAAAACTTTGCTCTCTGAATATCTCTATGTAACGCTTGAGGTATCTCTCTGTTTGCTGTCCTCCAGACCAGGCACTCCCTGTTGGGTTCTGCTGTTGCCGCACCCTTTCCTGTTCTGCTAGCTCACGAAGTGGCTCTAAGGCAGCTAGCATATTGATGAGTGTTGACAGACGGCATACGAGGAATAAAGCTCCTAGCCCTCCGCCATTTCCAGTGGCGCCGGTAGTATCAAGATCCGGTATGACTCTTCGGAGCCAGCTGACCGTCCTCAAGGCAGATGCTAGCTTGAGGCCGGGTGTGCGTAAGCCCATTATCAAGTTTTTGGCCATGGCCTGCATAGCTTCATCGGCCTGCGTGGAAACAGACGCCACCAAAGGTGAGTCGGGGTATAGGCCATGCAGTCGGCGGATATGGCCGTTAAGATCCAGCGCGGATGCATAATTTGCAGCCGGGGCAGAAGAGCCTGTGGAGATGGCAGTGGAGAGTAAAGTAGGGAGGTCAAGCACATCCACTAATCGTTCGACATTTCTCGACAGTAACAGGGCTCGCTTTCGAGCATTAAGGAATTCATTGTCTCCGGATTTGTGGTAAGTAGTTGAAAAACGAACTGCCTCATTATCTAACTTAGGTATGGCAGCCGTTAAATCAGTGGCCGAGGCTGCTAGAGTAGGAAGCGTAGTGCCGAGGTGGGCATGATTAGCTGCCGAGCTAATGATAGACTTGTGAGAACGTTTAGAAAGGGCTTGTAGAGAGAGGTGTAGTGAATGAGAAGATTGGGCTAATGACTGCTGTTCGGAGCCATCTAGTTGAGAAAGGGGCATAGAAGCCAATGTGGAAAGATATTGGAGGGCGACAGGGTCAGTCTGAGTCTTGTCATTTGAGCGACGGTCGGCTGAGCTAGGCGGATTTAATAACTCTTGAAACAAATCAGACATTGTGCCTACCTAGAGGTTAGTGGTGTGGTGTAGTTCAGTTGGCCACCTGAGGGTTGATTTAGAAATTAAGAAATGATGCCTATTAACTTGGTGCTGTTACTCGTATGTATGTGTGTACATAGTAAAGATCCTACCTGACTTTAAACCTTGGGCGGAATGTTGTTTTCTACCAAGGTTCCATGTACCTGCATTGTAGTGTACATGAAAGAGCAAGGTACATACATAACGTTGGTGGACCCAGCATTGAAGCCACAAATGCCAAGATCAAACTACCTAAGCTACCTCTTAAGTGAATATCAATCTATTCATTTGTAATACTACCTCATACCTACATATGTACCTACCTAAAGCACCTAAGCCAAGTGCATGTACCTTAGCCTAGTACTTCCTGTATCCATACCCAACGGTCCCGAATTCTGCAAGTGGCCGATTAACCCGTTTTGATTTTTGTTGAGCCCGGCCGGCACAGCTGAAAGGAAGGAAGCCCCGTATATACATCCATACATCATCCATGCTGCCATGAAGTTGGAACTAATGTTCCAGATGCATTAAAGCATGCATTAAAGCATCAAAGTGCTACGCATGTAATAACCTAAATTCGCAACCGGCACCAAAAACCAATCAATACAATCAATACACCACTCACAAAATCCAGTGCCCTTCCTCGCCTGGTGACCACTTGA
This sequence comes from Daldinia vernicosa, assembly GCF_022497035.1. NCBI lineage: Eukaryota > Fungi > Ascomycota > Sordariomycetes > Xylariales > Hypoxylaceae > Daldinia > Daldinia vernicosa. The sequence goes on along the minus strand of NW_025953970.1, from coordinate 200,652 downwards.
CGACCACTTGACACCCGTACAGGTGCCATGTAGTTACGCTACGTGTGCTCTGTCATACGCACCCCCTAGGCACCAAGTACATGATTATTATTATTATTATTATTGTCTTCATCAGCTCTTGTCTTACTTTTACATACATAGATCCAGCTGACTGACATAATCCTCCACAGCCTTGGCCCTTTTTAATTTAATTTATTTTCATCCTCTACGGTCCACGGTCCACGGTCTACGGCTTATAACATTCATCTACTACCCCCGTCAACCCGTCATCCCGTCATCCAACTATTTACTATTACCTTTTACCATTACCTTCGTCTACCTACATCCACCCTAGGTTTGGGTTTACATACCCCCTTTCTATGACCTGTCTAAGGACATCATCGATTTCATACTTTCTATTCTTCGACTAAGATACTAGTTAGATACTATAGTGGCTCGATCTCCTTAACCCGCATAGCGTATCGACGACAAGGATAGAAATCCAACATGAGGGATCCTTTCCCTATTCCTCCTATCCCCGCCCTCAGCAAGGCCGTCCAACCATGGGCTGACTACCTTGGGTTACCGACGCTGCCTCTGCATATTCACGAGGTCCTCTTGATGGCTGCTCTCTACTTCTTCATCGGCACTGTCATCTCGCCCTTCCTATCGAGCCGAATCTTCCCTACCAAGTACAAAGCTCTCTCCAGGAGCAAGAGGCTGAGCTGGGATGTCCACGTCGTGTCGTTTGTACAGAGCACCACCATCAACATCCTCGCACTATGGGTTATGTTCGTCGACGAGGAGCGCAAGAATATGGACTTGCAAGAACGTGTCTGGGGATATACCGGTGGTGCAGCTATGATCCAAGCTCTCGCTGCTGGTTATTTCCTTTATGACCTCATTATCACTGTCGCCCATCTCGAAATATTCGGTCTTGGTATGCTCGCACATGCCGTTAGTGCTTTGGCCGTCTATTCCTTTGGCTTCGTAGGTCTCGTCTGAACTCTGAACTATGAACTTGAGCTCGGAGAGCTAACTTCAACAATAGCGCCCCTTTCTTAACTACTATAGTTCTAACTTCATCCTCTGGGAGCTGTCTTCGCCTTTCCTCAATATCCATTGGTTCTTTGACAAGCTGGGTATGACTGGAACTAAGCCCCAGCTCTATAATGGCCTAGTACTCATTGCTACTTTCTTCTCCTGCCGTCTCGTATGGGGCACATATCAATCTGTCTTAGTCGCCCGTGACTTATGGACCGGCGTAAACTCGACACCTACCGTTTTGACAGCTCTAACTCCCGACGAGCTTCTCGAGGCATCATTCCCTCCCCAGTATACGAATACCATGCGATTTGTATCTCAGCCAGATAGCATCCCACTATGGCTTGCTGCGGTATATACTGCTAGCAATATAACTTTGAACTCGTTGAACTTCTACTGGTTCTTCAAGATGATCGACGCCGTCCGCAAGCGGTTCGATCCCAAGGAAAAAGAAGTCAAGGTGGAAGAAAAGCCGATAGAAGGCAAAGCCGTCACCACCGGTGTCCAACCAGGCAGTAACGAGTTGAAGGCTCGCCCGCGCCGGGGAACTTTGCTCGACGGAGAAGAGGCAGATGAACCCCCACCAATCTAATATTTCGTAGGGAAACGTCAGTTTTCTCGATTGGCTTGTCGGTGCTATAATTCGCTCCTAAAAGCCTCGAAGCAATATCTTCGCCTCTTTACAACTAGGTGATAATGTAGAAGCCCCGAATTTGAGATGTAGAGACTTGGATCACCCGTCTGATGGAGAAGTTAACATGAAAGGAAGAGGGGCTTAGCCGAATTAAGTATCTGGTCCTAGCTTGCAAAGGATTCGTACGGATAAGAGGCTTAATGAATGGGTTTTATGTCATTTTGATTAAACCATTAATCAATAAAAACGAGGAAAATTACAAATAATAATACCATTCCGAGTCACCGTGAAACAATTTGACGATTTCTTGTAGTATATAGTAGTCTGTCCGTTTAACTCCCATGTAAAAACCACCATCATACTGTTTAACAATATACCGATCTTATCACCGCAAAATAGCGTCAAAAAGGACGTCTTACGCTAGCCAACGTAGTTATAGGATAATATTCTACTATTATTAAGTAATTAATTATATCATACCTAGAAAGGTCTAATGTGATACAAATGACTGGTAAGTTCGGGATGTGCGAGAAAATCCAACCCCCGAGATATGTGTCTCGGGGGCAAAAACACCAAAAAAAAAACATACAACACCGGGGATTCGCTGGTCGTCACCGACCCAACTACTAATCCGGCGGTATCCGGCTTGTCTAGGGGAGAGCGGACGGGATCCCGAATTTTCCAGATCCTATGGTCGTATGTGATAGTTGTGTTTGTTTCGTACGTTTATATATTTTGTCACGAAGTAACCCCTTATACACGTACAACCAGCCTATGTAGCTTCCGCATTATTGCCAGACAAGAAAGTAAATCAACTTGATTACCATAATCTACATAGGATTAGCTAGCCCTCTAAGCCCGCAAGATATGCACACCTTATTCTGCACGACGTCTAGAAGGTAGACAGCCTCCCGTGTCCTTAGCTCAGATGGGCAGTAGTTAAAAGTATATAATATATAATATATGGATGGAGAAGAAGCCATACATTCTTTCTTTCTGTCTTATAAGTAAACCGTGTCCAAACAACGTCTACTTCCATTCCCGCCCCAGCCTCTGCTCTATCTCTGCTTCGCTTCTGCTATACATGGCTCCCTTTCTCTTCCCAATCCCTTCTCTCTTGATTATCTTAAAACACCTCTCTGTGATGACCCCCCGTCTCAAGATTAGGTTTCATCTCTGAACTGCTCGAGGTAGATAGATACATTTCAGACAAGGCTCTAGCGGTGCGATATGCGATTATTATTCAGGGCCCGACTAGACTGGACTAGACTAGCATCGTGCTTTAATACATTAAGCCTATCACCCGCGTCTGAATAGATTACCGTTGTGGTCGTCAACTCTACACCACAGCTACTTGACCAAAGCGCCCTATACATGAAGCTTTTAGAAGCCAAATGGGTTTTGCGGCGCTGTATGATGTTAGCTGATAGCAACCAATGTATATTAAAGGGAGGAAGCACTTACTTGCTTGGGCGAGGTTCGCACGGCGTCCAGTAGGCTGAGGGACAATTTTATCTGTAACACCGAAGCGTACGGGGGGTGGAGGACCTGTCTGCTGGGGGAGAAGAGGAGCTGCGGGAGGCTGTTGAGGTTGGGCTGCTGCGTTAGGATTGAAGCTTTGACCAAAACCACCAAAGCCGGTCTGCTGCGGCTGTAACGATGGCATACCCGTGCGCTGAGGCTCCAGCGCGGGAGGGAGATAAGAGTTGACACCAGTCTGCTGCGGGAACTGTTGTTGCGGTTGGAAACCACCGGGAAAGCCCGTCGGTTGGTTTTGGATTGGAGAGAATTGCTGAGGACGAGGGTCTGCAAATGGACTCTGTGTTTGTGGCGCTCCAGTCATTTGAGGTTGCATGAACTGGCCAGGTCCAAACGCGGACTGGGCGGGCATGCCAACACCCGTATTGAATGGCATCATACCTTGGCCAGTAGGTTGGGGCTGGAAGGAGCTCATATATTGCTGCTGCATTCGCTGTTGGGCGAGATCGTTCAGGCTCTGTCCTGGAGGTGCGATACCCGTCATCTGGGGTTGTAACGGGGGTGGCGCGAACCCGCTAGGCTGCACAGACTGCGGTGCTGATAATGGCCGTGACGGCGGAGGCGGCATTAGAGCACCTTGAATGCCGGTGACTTGGGGTGGTGTGGGCCTTTGCCTATTACCAAGACCGAGATTGAGCGGCTGAGCTGGAATAGCTGACGCTTGCGGGAAACCTGTCTGCTGTGGCGGGATGCCAGTGAAGAAAGCCGGCGTTGCTCCCGGCTGCTGAGGTTGCGTCTGTGGAGGCTGAACTTGGGATTGCGACTGCGCTTGAGGTGGCGGCAGAGTTATGGTAGGGGATGTAGCGGTTGGCTGTACCTTGATCGGCTCTAGCGGAGTCGATAGGAGAGAAAGATCTTGCATGGATTGCGTTGGTGGTCGTTGAGGCTGAGCGGGCGCGGCTGGAGCTGGTTCAGGGGCCGGGGCTGGTTTCGCTTCAGGCTCGGGCTGCTGCTTGGCTGGTTTTACGTCCCAGGCGTCGTCGTCGAACCCGCCGCCACTCTTACCAGTAGCCTTTGGAGAGGACGACCCCGTATCTTGGGCACCGCCGTCTTTTTGTTGAGAAAACGCCTTAGGATCTATATTGTCATTAGTCTGAACAGAAGGAGAAGGACGACCCTTTCGAGTATTGTTCCGGAGTGTTCCGCCTGGTCCCGAGAAGAGACCCCCAGAACCATCTTCATCGTCCCCAGAGAAGCCTTTCTTCTTGCCATCGCGACCATACTTCTTATCTAGGTAACGTGTAACCTTGATGATATCGCCTTCTCGGAGGCCAAGATTACGTAGAACACTTGCGTCCACATCAGGTAGAACGCTTTCATCCATGGAGTCTTTAGCAAAAGCCTGAGCATATCGCTCACAGAGGCCGACAGCAACATCGCAAGATAGGAAGAACTGAAACCAATCGTAATCTGGCTTCGCCGGCTCGATGGATGCACCGACTTTGCCGGACGTGGACTCTCGGTTCGAACTATTCTTTGGAGGCAATGCGCGCTTAACTTCAGATAGGGGCTTGTCTTCGTCTAAGGACGCCCCTGTGATACGTTCGACGTACTCAATATCTTCGATCGACATCTTGGCCACGGGGACAGCTATTTTGACTCCATTCAGCTTATGTAGGTTAATCTTCCCATCCTTGAGCCCGAGGAATTGGGCCTCAACGCTGAATGATTTAGACCTGTCTGTCCAACTTCGTACTTTGGTCGGATCTGGTTCTGGAGCTGTTATTAGCATCTTCTATATTGAAAGGACGAATTGGTATGGCTTACTAGGCTTCGAGGATGAACCAGAGCGGCTGCTTTCTGCTCGGCCGTTTTCGCGTCGGTTTCGCTGTTGCCCAGAAGTGTTACCATTATCTCTCACCGACAAACTACTACGCCTCTCAGGCAAAATCATTCCAGGCCCTACCTCTGCTGCTTTTTGGTCTCTCTTGAGCGCTTCTTTAGTCAAGCGTGCTTCTTCCAGTCGGTTCTGTGCTACGGTAGACCTGCCGGCATTGATACCCGATGTCGCCGTCGATGACGATGTCATCGTTCCGATAATTTCGACGTAACTGCTCGGAACAACCCCTTCTTTTCCGCTTTTGAGGCGTCGGACTTGCCACCATTCTTCGCTCTTAGTATCGTCGAGGATCATGACTTCGTCTCCTATATAAACAGTAACTTCATCGTCTCCCTGTGCCTCGAAGTCGTAAAGAACCTGCCCCTTCTTCTGGGCACTTTGACCAGTTCCGGCCATGATCACCTCCCGCAGACCTTCTGCCCGTACGGCTCCGGCCAGCTCGCCAAGAGCGCTGACAATCTCTTCGGCAGTATCCTTGGCACCCGCATGGAAATCTATACTCTTGCTCGGCCGAACGAGCTCCAGAAACACGTGTTTGCCCTCTCGGGAGTAATGTGTCATCTTCTCTGCAGTCCACTCTTGACTTGGGCCGTCTGAGACATGCTCAGGGGCGATTAGAATAACCCCCGTTTTCAAGTTTACGCCTAATGTTGTGGGCATCTTCTTTTTCTTGCCCATTATAGACACCATCTCGTTGATATTATATAGATGAAAGCCACCAGGCGCGATCCGGCTTGACTGTGGTGGGGAGAGCTCATCTTCGTACTCACGGCGGCTAGAAGACCGTTGCGGATGAGCTGACGCACGACGCTGTTCATTCGGCATGCTTGATTGGGGCCGTGGACGCACCGGTAGAGCGGGACTTGGTTCGCCATCGGATTCTTCAGAGAGATATTGCTGGCGAGGAGGTATAGTAACAGGCGGAGGCGTTGCCGCACGAGTAGAACTTTTACCCTGCATCACGCCGGCTAAAGCAGCCGCTGGGCCAGGTGCCGTAGGGGCGGCTGGGGCTCTTGCTGGAGGGTTTCTGTCCGGAAGAGGCGGGCTCTGAGGTCCATCTGACTCGACAGGAGCAAAGGAGACAGAGGCTCGTGTAGGTAAGGACGGGGGCTTCGGTACGGGTAAAGGTTCGGGCTCAGGCTCAGGTTCAATTTCGGGTTCAGGTTCCGGTGCAGCTTTCTGTGTCGTAGCCGGTGCCGGAGACGACGAGGCCGCACCCATCTCAATATAATTTGCCGGAGCGAAGCCATAATCCTTCTCAAACCCGACAAGAATCCAATCTGGATCGGACGTATCGTAGACTTGCAATGGTGCATCTTCGGGGAAAGACAGCTCCTCGTCGGTCTGCCGAGTATATTCATACAATGCACGAGCTTGTCCTACAGGCGGTGCCTATAAAAGCTTAGCACATCATGTTATGAAGGACGGTTAACCCCGTTCATGATGTGATTATACGCACCTCTTCTACGTAGTTGTTAGGTACCAGGCCGACAGGCTCATCTTCGTCGTCAGCACTAGCCTTCTTCTTGGCTTTCCACCAGTCATCATCCGCACTCTTCTCCAAAACATAGAGAATATCGCCTTCACTTATTGATAGCTCTCCCTCGGATTGCGGCGCATAATCGTAGAGTGCCTTGTAAACACCCAGGAACCCCATGGTAGCTAGAAGACGTAGGCAGGGAAATTTCGTTGTGAGGAATCTATTACTGAGGGGTCGATTACAGTTGTATCAGGATCGCATACGAGACTGAAAGCGAGGGTAGGGTTACAGGGTTTCGTGCGGCCGAGGTAAAGGGACCGAAAAGACGACGAGGCTCTCGCAGCTCGAGATGGAGAAGAGGTTGAAGCGGTTTGTCGGTTAAAGTAGCAGCAACAGCTATAAGTAAAGGGGTTAAGTTCTCTGTCGAATGTAGAGAGAAATCAAAACAATTCAAAGATAGCCTCCCTTTAGACGACTTATTAGATGTAAACGTGGAGATGCGGCAAGGTGCGCAAGGATAGTAAGTATTTCCCAGGGGTTTATTATCAATGTTGCGAAGTCGCCATACGCAAACATGCTACATATGCCCTCGCAATAGTACTGCACCAGACACTAACGGGCAGCTTGGTAGAGTTGTATCTCGGGTATCGAGTATCGAGAGAAAGAAAGGGAAAGATATGATAAGTTGAAGGTAACACGACTTTGAAGCAGTCGCCGGGACACAAGAGGGCCGACAGAAGAGTCGATAGAGGGTCGCGGGTCGGAAATCGGATTGAGGCGGAATTGGTTCGTTTAAGCAGGTAGCAGGTAGCAGGTAGGACAAGACCTGGGAATTACTAAACGCGCTAAATTAGACACTAAACTTCCAATATTCTCCATCTCTAACATCTATTAATTACATAACTAACTATAGTAAATACACGTGTTTGTATATGCATGTAATATACACTACAACAAAAAGGAGCTTATCTATTCCGTAATTTATGGTCGTATTATGCAGATGCACATGTATGTACCTAATGTACGATAAACACAACATATTAGGTTAGGTATTGTACGTATTGTACATGTGCCTATGACATAATAGCATAGGTTCGTTAAAGATGCTTTAAAGATGCTTTGTACGGTATTTCTCACCACTAACAATTTCGATATTTTACTCGGTAACAAATTTGATAATAGCAAAACCGACCTTATGTCGATCGATCCATTATTGATCAAAGTAGCCTCTATTCCCAGACTAAACATTCATAATAAGCCATAGTCTACCCTCATCAAGCTATATTCCCTTTACAATCTTAGTCCCCTAACTCCGACCCTTCTTCCCACTCGCCCTGTTAGAAGCATTGCGAATAGCACCCATTATATATATATCATCACTTTCATGCGTCGAATTACGATGGATGCTCCCATGCCTCGACGCTCTCGCTATCATCCTCGGGATATCCCTTGTCGCGCAGTCCCTCTGGGGACCAAGATTCCTGTTGTGAAAGATTAAGCCTAGACACTGAAGCTGGGAACGATCGGTTAGTGTGGGTATCGAGATCAGCCTGTGATCCGGAGCGCGGTACATTCCCCGTGTTGAAGACGTGAGAGTTAGCGTCCAAGTTCGCTATGACGGATGAAGTGGGCGATGTGGGGTTTTGGGTTGAAGTGATTGCCGGATGGTGTTCGAGAACCTCGTCTAATTCAGATGCAGAAGTGTAACTTGAGATCCTGCCATGAAAAGGTTAGTATCATGTAGATAGGGGATAGGCTACGTAGTACTCACAAACGATGCTCTTCAGCCCACGTTTGATACCTAAATCCTTCTCTTCGATCAGGTATGTTAGTCTTCACCATACTATTTCCGTCCTTTCCTGGTAGATTGAACTTCTCTCCCAGCCACTGCTGTTTGATAGAATATTCATAGCCACTTTGTTTCACCGAATTCTTAGCAAGCTCGCACATGTCGACCGGGCTCAGCTTGTAGATTTGCGCCGCAACAGCATATTCTTCCATCAACGGCTCCTTCGTAAACGCAAATTGGAGTGGGTCATCCGTGGAGAGTGATACGTTCAGCCCACGTCTAAAATACTGAAAGAAAGGGTTCCTTTCGTAGGCCAAGAAAAGCGCGTTGTTGCTAAGTGGCGACATAGCAATACCTATTTGCTCAAGGTAGAAAATATATTGCAACAAAGGGACTTTCCTCAAAAGCAATCCGTGGCTGATACTATGACTGCATAGTACAGCAACAGCCAAATGCTCGCTATCGCCCGCCTCTCCACAATGCGGTCGAAGTAGGAACGTGTTGAAGCCACGCTGGCGACGCCAAAAATTGAGCGACGTCATATTGGCGAAGAGATAGTAAATCCAATAGCTGTATGGAGGGTTCTGTTTAGAGTTCCATTCCTTCGGCACGGGGAATTTCCTGTACAGTCGTCGCTCAACCTTGCTCTCGTCATCCACGCTGTCGAACCCAATAACTCGCTGTAAGAAAATGTGAAGTTTCGGGTGGCTCTCTGGATCCTTGGTCACCTCGAAAAGTGGTTGGAAGACGTTCTTTACCAGTTGTTCAAAGGAGTCCATCAATTCAGTAGTCTTGAAGACGTCGTACAATCGTGGGATTTGTATGAGCCAACGAACATTATGTGAAAACAACTTGTTATCGACAACCCACGCAGCAAGTTTATCCCACTCATCCAAGGATCTTCCGTAGATCGAGATTCGCCATTCCACCATCTGATATTTGCTGGACTCGAGATCGGAGATGACTTCCTTGGTAATTTCTGCTAGATACCGACCTTGGATGAAGTTATCCGTCTTAAGGAAAATGGTTCGCAGCCGCGATTCACCAATGGGGTTGTACTTAAGATTGAACTTATCGAAGCGATGGAACGAATCAGTGTGAGCCTGGTTCGAGGTTAATACACGTTTTTTTTTTTTTCATCCGAAAGTAATGCCTAATAGTTTATATCATCGACTTACATGCATATCTAGAGTGTCGATACTAAGATCGTATGCAGTCAATTTGAGACTCTCGAACACCTCTTTTAGCGTAAGGTTCTTACCATCCCTAAAGAGCACGGTTTCGTCTGGACACTTCTTCATCTTGCTTTTAATGAACCGCAAGAGATGCTTCTGATTCATGCAAGCGGAGTGATGAACGTGGGTGTCAACCTTTCTTACGTTGTAGAAATCTCGATGGGGCACCTTTTTGGTATCTGCCGTCTCCTGATGCCCATTTAAGAGTGCGTATAGGTTGAACTTGGCCTCCAAATACTGAAGTCGTCGGAAAGCAAAACTTTTACTCGGACCATCAGACGATATGGCTAAGATTTCTTCTAGATCCACATAAAAGTCTTTAATCGTAGGTACTCCCACCACCGGCGTGTTAGCTTCACCAGCGGCCTCGTTTTCAAAGACTTGGTAAACACCGTTCTCGTCGAGGCGAAAGACGAACTCACTCGCTGGAGGAAGTGGTAGGAGGTCTGCTATTTCGAAATCCTCGCCGATGTCATGGCCGGGCTTACGCTTCCTTGATATTCGGTTGGGCCGAGCATCTGCAATTGGAAGTCCAGAATCACCAGGACGTTGAGCACCGTGCTGAGCAGGTAAGACAGTACTATTGCTCAAACTATTATTCCCGGTGTCCACGCCATGACTGTCCTGGTTTGTAGGAGCTTCACCCCAGGCTGGCTCCGGTGGGGGAGGGTAAATATCCCAACTCGGGTCGTCCTTGGGATTATCGCCATCTCGCTGCAAAGACAAGCGGATATACTTATGACGAATGTCTAAAACCTTCTGTATGTTTTGGAAAGTGATGCTTAGTTCGCTTTTCGCGAATTCGTCTGCTTCGGCGGGTAGCACTGCTTCTGGCAATATCGCCTTGACGCGTTCCTCCTCAGCAGTGCGTGCTCCCATACCGGTGGTTACCTGATGGGGGTTGATCTTGCCATCCCCCAGTCGCTCGTTAACTATAGGACTGAGCGGGGACTTGACGCATGGCAAGGGATCAGGGTCGCTTGTTGTAGTTGTTGGCGACTGACGCTTCGGATCTTCCTCTGACGGGCCTTGCTGGACATCGATTGCAGTCGTCTTGCTTTGAAGGGCCTGTAAGATTTGATCCAGTTTAGCATCGGTCTGGTCGTGCCGGCGCTTGTTTTCGGCAAGCATATCCGCAATGTTTCCAGCCATTATATCAATACGTGTATTAGTTCCTTGAAGTGAGTTTGCGAAGTCCGACGGTGGGCCTACGAAGGGGTTGGTGCTTTGTCCTGAAGACTCCGTATCAGGGGTATCTTGATCGGTCGACATCGTGATGATTGTCGTTGATACGGGAGTAGGTAGATTGAAATGAGGTGAGAAATTTTATTCTTTTTTTTTTCTTTTTTCTTTTTTCTTTTTTGCCGGTGCTCTGCCTACGCAAATAGCTATTTGTGCTTCTCGAGATATCAACACTAGGACTCGGGATGCCTTCTCGCCAGCCGTAACAAGTATCCAGATGAATCCCGTAGCGTGTGATATATTGATGGTGAATGCTATTCTACTATTTACAAGGGTATCTACACGTACAATTATAGGTATTCGTCTAGGTATTCGTGTGGGGTTGATAAGTCCATTCAATCTATACCCATGCATGTACCTGCATGTACTCTACCTTTTGAGTTATTTCGTGTCCCATGTGGTTAGTCTCATCGGATATAGCGCGTACCGTATTGATATTTTTAACTTATAGTATGTATGTACACTAGATACCTATACATATAGATACATAATGGAGGGGCAGAGGAGGGGCATTAGCCTGATAAGGTACGAAGGCCCAAGGCCAAAAGTCTTACTGTATTCATAGCGATGTTAGCTAAGTAAGACCGTGCAATATTTTCTCTACTCGCACGTGGCTTTACCAAGCTCACATGTTTAAGACTTGTGATAGGATGCCCTAGAATCCCACCTACGTAATGTACAGGCCGGTACGGATCGGTAAAGTGCACCCATGTCATTACAGATACATATATGGTATGTATAAATATATCTTTGTACCTTGCAGCTAAGTACCGGCCTACGTACTTACACGTATATACGTATATTTTATAATATTATCGCCAACATAAAAAGTCTAGTTATAAATGAGACGCGAGACAACGGTGGTATGTACGGGAATTAAACCAGTTAAACACTATACATATCTACATATATTATGTGTGTAATTATGCCGTCTCTAATACACCGAAGTCTCGGCCACGAGATACAAATAGCATCTATTTTCAGTTAGCCGCTTGACGAGAAAACATTTACCGTTCATGAGGTCGACTTAGCATTGCCTGCTCTTGCTTTCTTATCCAGAGTCGGCCAAATATTTAGCTTCACTCCATAGAGACCGTAATTCACTTCAAGAGCAGTGCATATTATAAGATAAATCCACTTAGGAGGCGCTACCACTACGTTGTATTAACAGGCCTGCGACGGAAGCTAGAGAGTATAAAATCCCAATGTATCCTGGCTGACTATCCTGCTTTCCCACTGCTCGCCTTCGTCTTTGAAGTTGGTTTCTTAGAATCTAAAGAGTATAAGCCGCCTGCAGAAAATACCACAATGGCACCTATTAGAGTTCCAGTGGCCAACCTATTCCCGAAAAGCCATATGCTAAGCAGTAAACTGACCAGCTTGCGAATGTTGAGCACAATGGTAACAGTCAATGCGGATGACGCGGCGGCTAGAAGATTGACGCCTCGGATACAGGCATACTGTGTTAAAACGTTGAGAGCAAGGTAGGCCACCTGACTGGGAATATAAATTCCTTCAATATGCTGTCGCACATTGGCTGAGACAGACGACAGGTTCACGTGCTCTGCTAGTAACGGGAGCGCAAGGGGTTTGCTATCAGCCAAACGCATAAACTGATTGACCAGAGATCGTGAGAATGGTAGGAATAGCGGCAACGAGAGCAGATGAGAGTAGAACAGATTCTCCTTCCAATGCGCTCCGTATATCCTATACGTTTCTTCCGTGTACAATCCCATAATAGCCGATAAAATTTGTGCGATTAAAAGGACCGCTAGACCAGTGCTAAATTTGGGAACATTTTCTTGGGAATTTGAAGTGGACGTTTCCTTGCTAATGGTTAGTTACAAGCACCGAAGGGTAGAAGAGAGGATTCTTGCCTTGGACTGGGCGTCTGACCACGCAGCCGTGACAACACCAACCGTAAGCAAGAGAACAGCCACAATCTGAATGCGAGAATATCTCTTTCCATATAAACTCCCGGCGATCATGGTTGTAATACTTCCTCCAGATCGTAAAATGATGTGAACCGGTACGGAAATATCGTAGCTGAAGGCGTGGTTATTCAATACATTGATGCTAAAGAACAGAATGATATTGATCAGCCAGCGACGGATCGGGACTCGGTTCGGTTTCACGAAGAAGGGTGGGCGCGTAATATCGAACTGCGAGATATATCCAGTGACAGCAACGAAGAGGAACTGCACAAAGGTCAAAAGCGTTCCTACGGACAAAAGCTATTAGTTTTGTTCCCGGTGAGTCATGTATTGTAGAATTTCCATACCACTCGCCGGTTCGACCCTAACGACGTTGACATTAGCTAGGAACGCAGCCGAAAACCCGGATTGTAGCCTGCAGGAGCTTACTTAATAATGGCCTCGAGAGCAAAGACCTGCGAAGTGCGGTACAATATTAGCTCTCCATCATGGGCGACAAAGAAAAAAAAAAGAAGTTAGGGCAGAATCGATCTCACGTTCGAACAACAGCCGCCAAAGATTAGGCTGAGCATTGCCCCGACGGCTAGCCATTGCGGAATAGTTTCGATAAAAATACGGCCGGCGAGACCCATGAGCTTAGAGAAAGTCGGGCGTTGGTCATCTATTCCGTATAGCTCAGCCTTCTCGAGAGAAGGCCCTGCGTTGATGACCTTGGGTGTCATAGTAGCGCCATTTCGCGAAGCGGCATGCGAATCACGCAAGGTTTGGCGTCTCCGAGGTGTCGACCGGCTCGTCATCGAGGTCGAAGGTTGAGGATACGGGAGGGAAAAGATAGAATAGGTAAGGATGGTTTATGTTTATGCCTCGATTTATTCCTGCAGGATGGGGCAATGTGTCAGTTGCTCCCGGCTATTTTAGATGGAAGATCACTAAAAGGTTGCTTAAGGTCAAGATCGTACCAAGAGCGGGAATAAGTCATCCGCTACTATGGCGATTCCTTGCATCTATTTGATTTTGATGGAAACGAGTAGACATGAGTTTGTGTTAATTTTGTTTAATTTGTCCGTCTTGTCCGTTCAACAATCCAAATGGTCCAAATGGTCCAATGGATGTGGCTTGGTTTTTATAAGCACTGGACCTAAGCAATTAAAGCAACTTGCACTTGACAGGTTTCACTGTCCGGCGTCCGCTGTACATTTAGGTAGTACGCAGCTGCGCAAATCGTCGCAATCTGACAGTAGGAAGCGACACCTGTGCATATCTAGGTACCCGTCCTGCCCGTAGTCCCATCTAACCTAATAAGCTTTTCAAACCCGGCGCCTTGTCCGAACTAGGCGTTTGTAAAGGCCCACTTATTCCCTACGTATATTTTAGGTTACGCTCTGCTTTAGGTGCGTACGGTAAGTACCGAGGTATCCATGTATTATATTGTATACATATCAATACCGACAACAAGCCTACTACAAATACCCAAACACAACCCGTATTCCTACCCATATCTTATCCCGTATACTCGTACAGAAACCGTGAGGTCCCCATTAGGATATTCTTTATATTACGTACCTAACAAGGAACGTGTGAGATAATCCAGATACTCATACCCGGATTTTCGGCTTCCCGCCCGCGGAGGGTTGCTTCCGCATTGCACCACCGCACTCCCACACGTCATCCATAGAAGTTACTTACACAGCGATGACTAACCTTAAAGTTGTTTTCTTCTTACAATTATCTAACCCAGAGACTTCATTATACATCTATGATATCTATAATACTCATCATGAATGCAGTTGCGGACTCGCTGTGTAGATCTATACCCACATGCCTTACTACTTTTATTTTGGCCAGACCCCAAATCAAGACTTATATCGGCCTAACAAACGTGACGGAAATTCAGAAAACTGCCCCTGATGGGTGCTAAAATAGTAAAAGCATTGCTGGGTTAGTTGTTTACTACGGATTCAGGGATATTATGTCCATACTAGAACAACACGTAAACTTGCTATTCAGATATTCGAGGTGTGGGCACACAATTATACATGCTTCAGATCTCATTTGTCTTGAGTCCCGTCTTATGGTCTTTAGTCTGCCTTGTAGAGTCTATGCCATGATATTGGGCCCCATGCCTGCCGACATGGATGCAACTGGCTCCTTATGGGATTCCGCTGCTGAATGGCCATGCTTCAGTCCTCCCAACATGTCTTTACTACATTTCCCAACCGCCTAGTATACTAGGCCTAGGGTAAAGTCAACCTCCCGTATGCACCTTTTGTGTCGTAAACCCAACGTGTTCTCATTTACAACGCATCCACTTCCGTTGGGTAAGCCAGCAGTCTCACAAATACTACGAATAGTCTTCTACGTCCAAAAGGACCGCGCAACTATCAAGGAGACAGACCACTGGCAATGGCGACGCACATCTCCACCGCACTTCGAATCGGGAGGTTCTTCCGCAGAGCAGGAACACCGGGCTGCGAAATATCCGGCCGCTACCGGAAAGCACCGTTGTGCCCTTAGAGGGCCGAAAAGACGAATAACTGTATCATATTAGCTACCACTGGTATAATTAGGACGTTTGGATATCATGACTCACATTGTTTGTCGCAGCGATGGCGATACTGTCCTCGAATGGATGCCAACTCATGTGCAGGATTTTCTTGTTAAAGTCAATCTGATCTGCGTCTGTCTCCTTCCGCATCCTCTGTCCCTGACCCGCTCCGGCCGCCGGACTACCCGCACGCGATCCGCCCTTCTTACCGCCGTTGGTCGCTGTGGGGCTCGTCGACGAGTTGATAGGCGTCGGGATACCTACTTTCTTCGCCTTGAAGGCCGACTTGTCTGCTTGCAACACGACCTCGATCTCCTTCTCGGGATCCGAAGGATAGATCATGAAGTTGTTATTATAGCTTCCCGTCATGACATTTTTGGCATCACCCGAGAAAACAACTTCAAACTTGTCGAATATACTATCGTTCTCGTACGTATCACATAGCCGTGGCCTAAGGTGCTCGTGAATAGGTATGGTCTTGATAGGTTGGCGTTCCATATTGACATCCCAGATCTTGACGGTGAGGTAGTCTCGAGATAAGATGTATCTGCCGTCGTATGAGAAGCGCACGTCTGAAATGGAGGATATGATCTCGGAAAAGAATGATCTTGACGACGGATCCTCTTCTTGTTCGAAAACTAAATAACGTCGTTAGCTGACGTCGCCTTTACAAACTGTATAGATAAGGGTTCATACGTTTTGCATGCTGATCGCAAAGGGCACTCTCCCGCATATCTGCTAGCTTGATGGTGCCCTTCGAGCTCGCGTACATAAACCAGTTACAGCTAATGGGGTGGAATTC
The DNA here is from genome assembly GCF_022497035.1 of Daldinia vernicosa. Lineage (NCBI taxonomy): Eukaryota > Fungi > Ascomycota > Sordariomycetes > Xylariales > Hypoxylaceae > Daldinia > Daldinia vernicosa. The sequence continues at coordinate 184,589 of NW_025953970.1, read as the reverse complement.
GGCAGCAGTAATGACCTCAGTCAACTCCTCCATATTCGCAGGCTTGATGTCGACAATGTTGAAACTCTGGTCCTGAATATTCAAATTCCAGAGGTTGATCCGCAGATCGTCGCTGCTTATGAAGGTCTCCCCGTCGCTATTGACCGAAATGCTGTTAATGTGATAGGCGTGAGCATTCGCGTACGTACGCCGGGGAACCGCAGCGACGACAGTATCGTGATGCGTCAGTCGTGGTAGCTTCAGCTCTCCAGCGGTCTTGAAATGTGACTGAGGAAGAGCTCTAGGAGCTCCTCCTCCTACACCAGCGACATTGCCTGGCGTCAGATCGTGGGACAAGTTGTTCTCCGCTACTACTTTTAGTGATTTCTCGAAAACCTTCCATAGCTTGATCGTTTTGTCGTTGGTAGAGAGCAAATAGTGAGAAGCATTCTGACGGCGACACCACTTAATCTTGTTAATCTTCTCTTCTATCTCTAGAGATTTGAGGTAGTCGAATTCGGGCTCGTGTGACTGGAATTCGGTATGAAACTTGTATTCACAAGTTTTTTTCTAAAGACAAGATCAGACTGAATTTGCTTTTCGTGATGTCAAGGATGTTAACTGACCGTCTCGTTCCTCTCAAACAAAACAACTCGGCCGCCTTTGTCTCCTGTTGCTAAGTAATTACCGGTATGGTCGAATTCGACGGTTGATATAATATCGGCTAAGAATCTCATGTAAGCATAGGAACATCCAACCTACTTGGTTTATTGATGGGAGAGAGGTCGAGGGGCTGTGCGATCCGGGGCTCAGAGAAGCCCACGAAAGTTTTGGGTCAAAATAAGAGGCATGGAAAATATACCTTCTGTGATATCTTCAACATCTCCTTTGTCACCAAAGCACCTAGAAGCAAGCAACCGGAGTCAGTAATTATTATCAAGGAGATAGCTGATAGTTATAGAGGGTAGATGTATAAGAGCTAGTTTTCTGAGGGTAGAACGTGATAGTGGCGATAAAAAATACGAATCAAGGAAGAATCGTGAACGATCCTTTGTGCAAACTTACTGGGTGAACTTCCAGGTGGGAGAGTTTGAATCTCCTTCCACCATATTCGCGATGGGTTGGGTGTGAAGCTACCTAAGCTCCGACCCGTATTTCAGTTCAGAGGAGGTGTATGCGGTAGATGGGTGGACTAGCGTATCGCAGCCGCAACTAATGAGGGCTCGGCGATGGGCGATGGGCGATGGAGGGTTGATACGCGACTTGAGGTGAGGATAGACCGAGAAGCGTGTCGAGGTATCTTGCGGCTGCTGGAGACAGGTAAGGCTTGGTAGGCTGGTGGTAGGCTGGGATGTGGGAAAAGGTAGTCGGAGGGGCGGGTCTAGGGCGGCGGGGTGTTGTACGTATTGGCGGCCGTGGAGGGTTAGAAAGATGCAAAGGGCCTTTAAGCGGATGGTGCGCTCGCTCCCAATGACTCTGCGGTGGGCGAAATCAAGGAATAGTGCTAATATGAGACTTCAAGTCAATCAAGAAGTCATGCACAACAATTAAATGTGGTCGGAAGCACCCGCTGGCTGTCAGGAGGGGGGAAATGATGGGGAAAAAAGGATACACGAGCTGCTGCAAAATGACGGCAAAGCGTAGTCGTTGGTTTTTTTGGGTGATTGATGTGATGCGAGTAGTAATGGTAAGGTCCTAGCAGGTAAGTAGTACGTTATGGGTTATCAGTTATGGGTTATGGGTTATGCGCAAGGGTCTAGGTTAGCAGGTCTGGGTCAGATTTGGGGGAAGAAGTGGGAAGGGTGATTTGATTGACGGTCGTAGATGCGTAGATGCGTACCTAAGATGCGTGGTCGGCTTATGTCAGTCAGTGCGGGCTTGCCTGTTTTGGGTCTGCACTCAGTGCTGTATCGTGGTATCTTGGTACCTACCTACCTATGTGGGCAGCTACGAGATGATGCTTACCTTATGTACCTTCAGAAGTGCTTTATGTACCGAATTGCTATCTAACACGCGAGAGCATCTCTATTGTCTTGGGCAAAAAGAAATCCATAATCCACAATGAAACTATTGATTTTAACTTCCTACATGCATTATGTACTATATCTTACGTACTTTATTTTTTAGAGCATATATAAATATACCTATTCACTTATGTTATATGCGCCAAATATTATAGTAATTCTTTTCTACATAAGCTTACATGTATGTACAGGTTTAGCAGTCTTGTCTAACTCGCTATAAAATGTTCAAGTACAATACAATACCACACTCAAGGTTGCGGGCGTGGAGAAAGTGTGGAGCCCCAGGGCACGAATACCTAACCTAAATTACCCCCTTGCAGGTACCAAGCTGCTAGGAAAGCGCAAGAACTGTCTATGTACATGTGTATTTAACAAGGCAGAAGAGCCTCGAAAAGAACTCGAGGATAAAAAAGACGACTGCTCATTTATGTACTTAGACAGTTATCTATACATATATACGTACTGTCATTTTTGAAGTGGCCTGCATAACGATTTCAAGTTTATATACGAAGTATGACATAGATGACATTTAAAGCATGTATATGTTACAACTACCATTATATATAGTTATACCTAAGGTATATTAATAGTCGGCCTGAAAAAAGCTTAGAACTTTTTATCCGTAAGCATGTCAACTTCTGTAGGTATGATTGCGCCCATTGTTACGAAATAATCCGGCTTCTTTGTAACTAGATCGGGAAGCGTCGCACGTGGCACGATTCACCACAACTCTTAATGATCTATTTCTTTAGAATGTTACCTAAATACGTGGTCGGGCTTTAAATTAAAGCTTATATGAAATCTCGTATACTAACAGGAATATTCGTGTAATTACATGTATCAAGTGCTTCGTGTAAACTCTAAAATATAGGTAGGTACATGTATGTACTCTTATATATATATACGTATATATGAGTTCATGAGTTACCAGGTATCGTAATACCATTTGATTTGGAGGGGTCTTGTATGTACATAGGATTAGATAAACGAATCGACGTCTTTGTCGTCACATGCGAATGAAGGCGGCTAAAACTCGATTCAAGGTTGACATACCTTGTACCTAGGTAATTTTAAGCTACATCATTATATGCCGTTCTCTCTATCCCAAAGCCGAACCTTACCGGAGTCTTTACTTACACCTGTAGGTACATTGGTAGGTATGAATATATTTAATAACTACCTACCTACATATAGGTATAGCTCGCCGGTCTACAAACGTAATAAAACATTCATCACCAATTCATATCCTCTTTGGGTTCTCTTCCGAGTAGAGAGTCCATAAATTTCGACTCGATCATTCTTCTATTTATAGAGCTTATTGCGGTTGGATACAGTCATAATTATTGAGCTGCGCCAGTGAGAGAGTAGGCGTAACCACGATGGACAAAGATAATAGCGAGAGCGCAACTCCTCGGGACGCAAAAGGCAAAGGTATTGCAACGAAAATAGATGACTTGTCGTCCGAATCAACAGCGCAAGATGGGCATTCGGGATCTGTTGAAGTAACCTCAAAAACGACCTCATTCATATCAAGATTGAGCGCATCCGCGGGAAAGCTCACTAATGAGATGGTTTTACGACATCCTAGCGGCGCCTCTCTAGCAGACGCCTTGCCCTCGGATAAAGCTGAATCTTCCAGGCCCCAGAGAGGCGCCGGTGTGAATGAGGCGTCAATGTGCAGGGGTAACTTAGCCCAGGGGACGATTCCGGATACGTTTAAATCTTTACCGAGACAGGAGCAAGAAGTCCCAAGTGAATCCAGCTTCTCGTCCTTTCTAAACAGCACAAGCATATTAGGAGAAACGGAGCCTAGTGGCATCAAGACCGGGAGATCCGAGAAGATACACGAACCTGTACCTGGGGGGACACAGCAAACTAGACCAATAATCAACACAACCGATGGCATGGACGTTGTTGATTTTCTCGATTTAGGGTATGACGAAGTTGAGGAAATCGATACCACCTTGACGGACACCGAACAAGCAGCCCTACGTCATCGTCTTTTCGAGAATGGCGAGCCCGGGGAACATGCCCCAAGGGGACGGTGGGACGATGCTCTAAACTTCTTTCCCGGTCTTGGGCCAAATAGTAGCAGCATACAGGAATACGCCGACTTACTCGGCACATCAGATCTGGAAGAAGCTAAGAATATCTGGGTTGGCCAGTGGCAAGGGGTCCTCACCAGTTATACGGATGAAGTGTGGGGAGAGCTCAGGTCTCTCGTAAAGGTGGCTCGAGAGGAGCTTACTAACATTTCGGAGCCTCATGAAGAAGCCTCTCCTTCGAAGTTAAAGGCAGTGCGAAGGCTTCAGCAGCTTTTAAGTCATATCCGCGGGACACGGAGTACCGCAAGCTCATGAGCTCAAAACAGGGCATGTAAGATATTCCTTCGCTGTTCCTCGACCCGGAATTTAGGGGGAAACATATGTAAAATGTAAGGGGGCCACTGTATTATAATGATATTCGTGATATGTGACCTTCTCTAAAGAGAATTGCGTTATATAATATTGCATAGGTAGCAACTGTGTATGTTAAGAGATAATTATGATACCCGAGGTTATAACGTTATTAGCTAGTCCCATAACTATAATAATTTATCCTGCACTATTTCTACATTATTCCTAACCTACACCCTATGCAAAGCCTGTCTTAAGCATCGTGAAATGATTGGAATGCGGTCTGTCACTACAATTCTCCCGCGATAGACGGTTTTATATTTCTTTCTTTCCACCAGAACGTACGAGAAGAAAAGTACCTAATGTACATAGCCAAGGATAATGGAGTTGTAAGGATCTAAGTGGATGCCGAGTTGGCGATTGGGAGAAAATCTTCCTGTAGATGCCTTGTTGCATGCTTGGGTCAAGACTCAAGCTTGTCTGTGCCTTTTATATGCATGCGGAATGTACAATACCTCAAGAGCTATCTAGATAGGTACGTACTTCGATATTGCCTCTCTGACCTAATGGGACATGAAGTGATTGGGTAACAAAAGACACGAAGGTGGAGACTCCGAACATGGGTACTTTGAGGTACGCTACCTACCAGCTTCAGCGTATTAGTATTCAGTGTAGCACCATGTATTTCTCCTCCAAGTGCAGGACCCAAAGGTACATAATGTACTTTACATATGCGCATGAAATGTAATAAGAACCAGTTTGGTATGTGCATATGGAAACTTTTAGCAGTAGATATTTCCATATTTTTCAACGCCTCGTCGTTTTGCACCCACTGGGCTGCAACACATCAACTCTACATTTTTTCCCCTCATCGCCGGATTTGAGCCCTTTCTCTAGTTTACCCTAATCACTTCACCTGCGTCGTGCGGTCTCTTGTGTTTTATCGGTTGAGAGCCTGTCTTACCGGTGGCGCCCGCGATCCTCGTTGACGGCAGATAAACCGGTACCCAACACCGTTTTTTGTTGCCGGCGATAGCATCACGAGTTAAAGAGAAAAAGAAAAAAAAAAGATATCAACTATTCTCTAACTTTCCATTTTTAAGGCTGATAGAGAGCTCAAAGTTTTCAAAATGGCTGCTCTAGGAGATGATCTGTTGCGGATTGTGAACCAGCTTCAGGACCTAGTCTTTAATACAATTGGCACAGACTCCCTCGACTTACCTCAAATCGTATGTCCTGCGCCTCTAAGACTTCCTGCTTCTTTTTTTATTCGGGATTTATCCTCGCACGGCTGCTTACTCTCGTCTAAACCATAGGTTGTCGTCGGTTCGCAATCGGCGGGCAAGTCTTCAGTGCTTGAGAACATTGTTGGCCGCGATTTTTTGCCTCGAGGAAGCGGCATCGTGACCCGTCGTCCGTTAATTTTGCAATTAATCAACGTCGAAGAGGACCCGTCCGAACCAGATCTACAGGCCGCTTACAAGAGTCCCACTCAAGCACGCCGCTCCGAGTGGGCTGAGTTCCATCATACACCCGGTCGAAGGTTTACCGATTTTGCAGATGTCAAGCGCGAGATCGAGAATGAAACTTCTCGTGTTGCCGGCAATAATAAGGGCATCAACAGACAACCCATCAATCTAAAAATCTATTCCCCTCACGTTCTTAACTTAACCCTGGTTGATCTGCCAGGTCTGACCAAGGTATGCTCACCGCCTTAAAAAGAATAATTACTTATTTGGTGACTGACCCGACGAGCGATAGGTTCCCATCGGCGATCAACCAGCCGACATTGAGAAACAGACCCGAACCCTCATTTCTGAATACATTGCCAAGCCCAACAGTATCATTCTCGCCGTCTCTCCTGCAAACGTCGACATTGTTAATTCGGAAGCTTTAAAACTTGCCAGACATGTTGATCCTCTGGGCCGTCGGACGATCGGAGTTCTCACCAAGGTAGACTTGATGGATCACGGTACAAATGCATTAGATATCTTATCCGGTCGAGTCTACCCGTTAAAGCTGGGCTTTATCGGTGTGGTTAATCGATCACAGCAGGATATTCAGGGCAATCGACCGATGGAAGATGCTCTTAAGGCAGAGTCGGAATTTTTCCGACACCACCCTGCTTACCGAACTATCGCTGTGCGATGCGGGACTCAATATCTAGCCAAGACCCTTAATCAGACTCTTATGGCACACATTCGGGAGCGGCTACCAGACATCAAGGCACGTCTCAACACGCTGATGGGCCAGACCCAACAGGAACTTGCAAGCTATGGAGATATGCATTTTAGCGGAAAGGAGCATCGAGGGTCTATGATTCTTCAGCTTATGACTCGATTTGCTACTTCTTTCATCTCGTCCATCGACGGTACATCTACCGACATATCAACTAAAGAGCTGTCAGGAGGCGCGCGGATCTACTATATTTTCAATTCGGTGTTCGGCAGTGCATTGGAGACAATCGATCCCACTTCCAACCTTTCTGCTCTCGACATTAGGACCGCCATTCGCAACTCGACGGGTCCTCGCCCAAGCTTATTTGTACCGGAAATGGCCTTTGACTTACTCGTCAAACCCCAAATTAAGCTATTAGAGCTCCCTAGTCAACGATGCGTCGAGCTAGTATACGAAGAGCTGATTAAAATATGCCACACATGCGGTTCGACAGAACTCTCTCGGTATCCCAGACTTCAGGCTAAACTTATTGAGGTCGTATCAGATCTTCTGAGAGAGCGGCTAGGACCTTCATCGTCTTACGTCGAGTCTCTCATCTCTATTCAACGGGCTTACATCAATACAAACCATCCTAATTTCTTAGGGGCTGCTGCAGCCATGAGCCATGTGGTTACTAATAAGCAGGAACGCGAAAGGAAGAGGTTAATCCAGGAAGAAAGGGAACGGCGAGAGAAGAAGCGGCTTAAGGAATTGGGCACAAATGGTACCGAGACACCGAACGACGAGGAAGAACCTGATCATGATAGACATGACGCTTCTCACCCGCGAAAGCCAGCTGGAATAGGGTCGCGAAGCATGTCGCCTATCCTCCGCGAAAATGGAACTTCCAGCATCGCCGCCGCGATGAATGGCTCGCGCTCGGACTCACCTAACCGGTTCAACCAACAGGCAATTGGAACTGCTCGTGACTCATTCTTGACTTACTTCTTTGGAAAGGATGGCCAGCCAATCCAAGCTTCTGGAGCTGGGGCTCCTAATTCACTTCCGCGCCATGTCAGCCAGGGCGTGGAACCCACTTTCAGCCAAAGCATTCGACGAAGTGAAGATAAGTTAACCCATCGGCCGGCGTTATCCTCGTCGTTAGCCCGCGAGGAGGTTGAGAGCCCGAAAGCTGCCGGGTTTGGTTTTGGGCCGCAGTCGGTAAGTCAGATTCTGTAGCTTGGTTTGTTGTCCCAACTGACACGTTTACTTGCAGGGCGATGTGGAACCGGCTTTAAGCGATCGAGAGGCAATGGAGACGGAGCTAATCCGCGCACTTATTTCCTCGTATTTCAACATTGTCCGCGAATCCATTGCTGACCAAGTTCCCAAAGCCGTTATGCACCTACTCGTCAATCATTGCAAAGATGTGGTGCAGAACAGACTTGTCAGCGAACTCTACAAAGAAAGTCTCTTTGAGGAGCTCCTCTACGAAGACGACGGTGTCAAGAAGGAGCGCGAGAAATGCGAGAAGCTACTGCAGACCTACCGGGAAGCAGCCAAAATCATTGGGGAAGTGTTATAATAGGGCACCTTTTCCAACGGCCCACTACACTACCACCACCAACCAACCAACACAACACACCTTGTACTAGAAATCGGGACTATCTCCACCTGGCAGCAAAAAAAAAGGTTTAGGTTTTCATGTAGAAGAGAAGAATGCGATATCTGACTTTGCCCCATCATCTCATCTGTACATGTACAATTAGACGGAGGGGAAATGGCCAAGAATGCCAAGTTGGCCCGCCTTTGCCCGCGATTTTCACTCTCTCGAGAGGTTACTAGTTTTGCTAGTTGCTCGTTCGTTCGGCGTGTGTCGTCTGTTCTACTATGCACAGACTGGGACCGAGTCGGGAGGCGCTTTTGAGGGCACACATATTTTGTACATACAGCGCAGACCATGCTACTCTTCCGTTTTCTTCTAGTATATTCAGCAGCATTTATCGTATCTCGTATGGGGAGCTTCTTCTCCGGGTTGTACGGTGTATAGGTATGTATGTACATATGTATAATACATACCGATCCGTAGCATTGGAGGTGGATGGGGATGGAGGTGTAGGCTGACTCGGTGGGTGGTGTGCTGGAACGGGTCAAGGTGGATGGACGGATGGATAGGTGGACTGGTGGATAGGATACATATGCAGTGGTGGAGGTATGTAGGGCGGATGGGATGAATGGATGGGATGGGCAGGCCAAGCTATCTATACATGCCTATACATACAGCATACAGCATACGTGTTCCGCGTACCACATTTAGGCCAGTTCAGTCACAGATGCATCGATCGAATAACTAGTTGCTTTTGCAAACGGCCTATGCAAGATCAATATCACCTTCCCGCTTAGGCGTTAATCAAAACTAATGTCGATCTTTAGTTTCTACTGTAATGTAGTGGAATGTATGGAACTGTGTATGCAATTGTTTGGGGGGGTATCTTGAAGCCCTATTCTTCTCCGTTTCTGCGCGGTGCCTGCGTAGGGAATCGTAACTATCTATATGTACCTACCTAGCTAGGAGGTAGGTATGCGTTTTTTTATCTATCTATCTAGCTAGCTAGATCCCAGTCTCCGCCAGCTTCTTGGCTAAGGCGTCGACATCGTCGTCCTTGAGCTGTACCGTGGGTTGTTCTTGAGCCTCCTCTTCCTCCTTGATTAGCTTCTCGGCCTTCTCTTCCCTAGAGGGTTCCTCCTCTTCCTCTTCCTCTTCTTCCTCCTCCGAGTCTAGATCCTCGAGATCGCTTAGGCTGTCGACGCCCCAGGTGTCTTCATCGATGATGTCGCCGCCGTGCTTCTCTTTCCGCTCGTCGAGTAGCTCTTGTAGGGCTAGGATCGACTCGTCGTCCTCCGAGAATTTGTTGCCGTTTAGTTCGATCCGCTTTAGCGCTGGGAGACCAGTTTTGGCTGCCGATGCGAAGCCTTTGACGCCTAGTGCCGTGATGTCGTTGTATTGTAGGCGAAGCGTCTCGAGCTTCTGGTTTTGACCCTTGGAAAGGACGTCGGCGAGGAGGATACCACCCTTGGCGCCAAGTAGGGAGTCGCCGATTCCAAGCTCTTGTATGTCTGCCCAGAGAGGGACAACCTTTGCTAATGCTCTCGCGCCCTTGATGGTAAAGGTGTTGTCTTGTAGATCTAGAACCTTAATCCCGATAGCGTGATTCAGGCCTGAGGTGAGCAATTGCTCGATTCCTTCTTGCCTGATACCGTTCTGGACCATCTTGACTTCTTTAACCCGGTCATGAAGGCTGAAGGTCTTGGCCCAAGCAAGCATACTTCCATTTTCCAATCGGTTGCGACCGCATATGACGGTCTCAAGATAGGGAACGTCTTCTCCGGCCTTTCTGGCAGCCTCCTTCTTTGCATGTAGCTCCGAGAGCGCATCGGCGATGAGTATGCCGGCATGAGGCCCTAATCCGTTGTTGTTGAGGTATAGGTGCTGGAGCGGCACGTGGCTAGATAGGAAAGCAACCAAGGGCGCTTGGGTGTTAAGACCGAAAGCATTATCGTTCAGGTTGATGGTACGAAGATTGGGCAAGTTGAGAATAGAGGTGAGCAGAGAGGAGAGAGCCTCAGGGATCTCGTTTAGCAGGCGACCCGTAAATATGTCAGCCAGGTTTGCGACCTACATAAGTAGCAACGTTGTTAGTAAGGCTCTTTATTCTTTGTACCAGCATCCCCTCTGTAATATATCATATCCGATATCTTGTATGTCTTACCTTCAGCGACTTCTTGGTGGCCAAGACTTCTCCAAGAAGCTTGCAGGCTTCGACACCTAGAGTGTTTCCTAAGATGCGCACTTCCTCAACATCGTCCATAGCCCTTAGCGGACCGATATGCGCCTCGAGATCCTGAGCCGTATCCAGCTTTAGGCCTTTCCCTTCAAGGGAGAAGACTTTGTCGGACGCAGCCATCTTGAACTAGACGTTATAAGCGTAAAGAATAGCGACGAAATCTATAGTATTAACTTTGCTGTTTATTGTTGTTGATGACACTTTGGATCTAACGAAAAAGAATGCGAAGCGCCTAGAATGGTGGGGGAGGGGCAATTAGGTACAGTAACACGGTAACACTTTTAATTCATGTCGGCTGTCAAGGGCAACGGTTCGGATAATTACCGGGTGGCACCAGATGGTATGGTGTACATGTGGACCGGCAGTGAATTGATTTGCACATGCATTTGATTTACGGTTATCATTTACCGTTATGTTTGAACGCTGTTAGTAAGCTGTATCCACTATATGTATGTACATATTTATATATAGAGGTACCTAGGCACTTACAAAGTACCTACCTATTGTGGGGGCCTCCTAAGTTTAAACTTCCGTCTAACTCTCGTGTGTCGTGTGTCACATCGTGATTCTTATAACTCAACTTCCACAACCTCTTACCGCCTATTTCAACATCTCCCAGCTTTGTCCAAGGAAAATTCCAGGGGATGATACGTTTCATAGCTTCCATACTCTCTCACCTCTATCTTGTCTCGAGCTTATTAGCATGGCAAGCTGCCTTTGACAACTCAACTTTTCTCAGCCTATTCTGAAATCTAGACTCCCAGTACTTTATCCTACCTCAGGATAATTCTGGCGGTCAACGCCTTAATAGTCTGCCCAAGTCGATTTCCATGTTGCATTAGTAGCCCATATTCTCATGTTTTTCCGCATTTCACCTACCTCTGAAGGAGCCACATTTTCAAACGAAAGTGTGACGAGCCTTGAGAGTGCGTATATTCAATGAACAATTGCTTCCCGATCTCAACCATTTCCGACAAGTGTTACTGGCTTCTACATAACCCGTTGTTCATCACGTCAATCTGAATTTCAGTACTAGCTGATACTAATCACATTAGGTGCGGATTGCTATTTGCCTCTGGCTGCAGCAAGTCGGTCAGTCCGCAAGTCCCCTTAGCGGAGAGCCATGGATCTCAGCAGGGGATCCGGAGATGTGTTCAAAAACTCGCTCGGTTCAGTTCCATCTCCAGCCGAGGATGATGAGATACCTTTAGACTCTAGCAGTGAAGAATCTGATGTTTCCATGTCTGATTCCGAATCAGAGGTCGTACATAATTCGTTAATTTCAACTGGTATCGAACATATTTCGACTCAAGCTCAACTACCAGTTCTCGCTACCCAGCGCAATCAGGATATCCCTAAGAAGCGAAAGTCTCAAGAGGCATATGATGCTCATCATGCACTCGTCTCGATCAAGAAAGTAAAGTTAGACAATGAGGGTTCTAATCAAGCCCCGTCCATTGTGACCTGTCCATTAGACAAATCTCTACTTCCTGCCGAAATATGGCATCGCATTTTTACTTTCACTCCTCCAAGAGCCCTAGGCAATTTGTTGTGCGTCAATAAGTTGTTCAGTGTATATCTCGATCCATCTTCCCCCTACCAGTGTAAATTCCCGCCCTCTCTTTCCCAATCCTCCTCTCGGCTACTTAAGCCTGATGCTATATGGCAACTTTCTAGGAGACGGTTTTGGCCGAGGATGCCAACTCCACTACAGCAGAAGACTGAGCTTTATATGTGGCGCCTTGCTTGTGGAAGAAGATGTCAGTTCTGTGGTGAAACCGATTTGGTGTCAGCAAATTCGTCCCATAACCAGAGACACCAACCAATTTGGCCGTTTGCGCTTCGAAGCTGCGAATCTTGTCTTGTAGAGAAGACGATGAAGGTATGTAAGTGCTCCTAAGCTATGAGGATATTATCTCACTATCTCACAAGGAGATTGATTTGTTACTTTCCTCGACGCCCTCCCTACTGATGTCGGCGTTACCATTTACTTTTATCACCAACGAGAACCGTGTAATATCACCAGACGCGCTTCAGAAGGGAGTATTCCAACCAGATATGCAAGTCACCAAGATATACCTCTCCGAACACGTAGAGAAGCTAAAACAGGAGTTTCTTTCCGCTAAATCAATGGGCGGTGCGACGGCTGAAGAGTGGCTAAAAGGCTTAGAGGCTCGAGGAAAAGAACTACTTAATGATTCTATGCGATGGGAGAAATGGGCCTCAACTGGCGGAGTAGCTCAGATGCAAACCCCAACGAGTTTGGATAATGCTTCGAGTATGGTCATTTCAAACAATAAGGGGCAAGTCCCAGCAGATTCTTCGTTAGCTCCCAAAACCCCTTCGAGTTCAAGTAATATAGCCGGACAACATGCAGCTGATTCGAGTCACGTTGCATCCGTTATAATAGCACCTCAACCCGCGCGTACACCCGAAGCTGCTTCTTCACGTAAGTTATCCCAGTCCGGTTTCCTCGGTTGTGGCTAACATAATAGAAGATGAACTCGGAGCCGGTATTCCTTCATTACCAATTAATGTCCAATCTAGCGGATCTCGTACCCGGACTCGGGAGGAGGCGTTAGAGCTTAAAGCTGCTCGGCGCACAGAAATTGAGCGACGGGCGATGGAACTCGATCCACCTTTGCCGTCAAATATATTAGAACATATTCCAGCCTTCCAAGCAGCTATCCAGATCATCACACCTCTTGATGACTACGCATGGGATTTACTCAAGCCACGCTTGCTTGCACAGAGAACTGCCGCGGAACAGCGTGAACGACGTGAACAAGGGGCTCCTCCTACTCAGTCCCGTCTCGTCTCAGCAATCCCTGAAGAACATGGACAGACTGAAGAAAACGCAATCGTAAATAAGCAGCTCGTCGATAAGGCTTGGGATGATGTCCAGGAGCCGCTACGCGCGCAGATTTCTGCATTTGCTGACGAGATCATCCGCGATAATTGGAACGATGGTCAAAAGGTTGATACGGATAACAGCCCACAATTCGCCGCCGAGGTCCTTCTACATGTCCGTAAAAAGTTCTACGCGGAAATTGAAAGGGAGTCAGCCGCGGCACGAGCTGCTGGCAGAGAGCCGCTTGAAGACCCGCCAGAAGGGCCATTTACGCAAAAGCTCACCCTTGAGAATATGAAGTGGCTATTTGACGTAAAGATAAAACCTCACACCGAGTCATATCGGAAGGACCTCTTCTTCTGTAACGGCTGCGAAATTAGCTTCAAGGCCTTTGGATTCGAAGGCGTTATTCAGCACTATGCTGCTAAGCATACACAGGCTCTTAGTCAAGGCAGCGTTGTGGTCCACTGGCGGGCTGAGTGGCCAGAGATCCCGCCCTTTAGGCCCGACCCTCACATCGTTAAACCTGCACCAGCCATATCGACCTACGGAACCTTGCAACCCCAAGGCAATGCCTATCCCCACCTTCGCAATGCTGGCCCTCATTCTACCAGCTCAAACCCGTCGCCCTTCCAGCCATCTCCGTACGCTGCTGTGCCTCCAAGCTATGGGCATCCAGCATATGGACCGACGATGCAACAGCCGGCTCCACACGGATATGGAAGCCCCTACATCCAAGGACCACATGAATACGGTTCTCCTTATCCTCACTATGGACCACCCTATGGATCATATGAAGCTCCTTACCATAGCTTACATCCATCTTTTTCTCCTGGGATGCAAACCGAGTCACCGACTTATCCTCCTGCTACAACTCCCTACCATGGCCATAGCTACACACCTCAGAATAACTCCCAGATAAGCTCTCAAAGTCCCCATGGGAATTTCTTTGCTGGTAAATATCGTGCTCAGCTTGATTATCTAGCTCGAAATTCACGTGAGCTCTGGACCTCCACAGCTGGTTTAAAAGAGCTCCCAGGAGATATTAGGGTTCATGTTGTCATCTGGCATGTAGTGCAAAAATTTCGGTCCAAGTTCTATGAGAGCCCCCCATTGTCCATGTTCATCGATGGGCTCTCAAATAACAAGGAGATGCGTCCAGTACGCAATGTCAACGGCTTAATGTGTAAAGCGTGCCACCTTAGTCTGAGTAATGAAGCACCGACCGAACAGGATCTGAAGGCATTTTCTCTGCCACAGCTGGTAAACCATTTTCAACAAAGGCACGTGGATCAACCACAAATGGCAGGCGTCCCTTTCCTTGACTGGACTGTCAACATGGTGCATATGCCAGATCTCTCTGCGCTATCTAATATTCAGTACTTGGCGAATATAGATGGCCAGAAATCTTCCTTGATATATAGTGCTTTTCCATCAGCGCAGTATCCTAACAGCTACCTACAAGGCGTATATGCTGTTGATACCCGAGTAGATGTCGGAACCGGAGCTTTCGCTGGTCGGCAGCCGACCAGTATCGACTCGGCATCATTCTACCCTGCAACTAGACATGACGAGACCAACTCTACCATACAACAAGATCCCACACAAGCCACTACATTAGGCCAGAAACTGGATTTTAATCAAGTGATGGTCGTAGACAGCCCTTCTCTAACGGCACACCAGAAGCTGCAGCATAGTGACTCGGGCCGGTCCTCCTCAGAAGCATGGCAGGGGAATAATGCGGCAAGGACAAAGAAGCAGAGGAGGTCTTCCACTAAAGATCGTCGAAACACTTCCAGTCAGGGTTCTAGGAACCGTAAGAGCGGTGCATTAGATACATCATCCAGGGTCAAATCACAAGAACCTAGCGAGGGAGACCTAATCACGGAAGAAGAACGTCGCCAAGAAGAGGAAATTCGAGCAATGTGGGCTGCAGACCGCAGGGAGGCTGCACTCGTTGCTTCTAAGAAGAAACCTCCGAACCAAATTGAAGAGCCTAGCACTCCCAATAGGAAATCGGAAACAGGAAGTCCAATAAGTCATTATGTTCCACCGCCTCAAAGTATTGGACCATCGATATATGCAGCACAAGCTGCGAGACCTCAGCAACTTACAATTACTCAGGAACGCGACGAAGATGATCTGATGGCTGGTCTAGAATCTCAACTCGATAAACAGCAAGTATTAAATGAACGTTTGGACTATCGGTCACGGCATGATAGCGATCTTCATCATAAGAGGCAACCACCCTACGGACAATATTTCGGTTCTGAGCGGCATACCTATTCTGACCAAAGACATTCTTATGATCGAGCTACCTTGGAACCCCCTGGATATGTTCGCCACGAATCAAGACCTGGCCTTAACCAGTATCAGGAAAATGATGTTGACCCTCGTGCTATCAACCCAGCCCACGGATCCACGCGGACTCCAGCGCCTCTAGATGACGCGTTATATGACCGACCTCTACGCCAGGAATATTATCATGTATACAATGATGACCATCGAGCACATCAGCCCGCCCCCGAATATGCTACAGCCTACGAAATTGTTAGGGTCCGAGATTCCCACGGCGAGTACGTAATCAAAAGACCTATTAGACTTGAGCGAGAACCTACCTACGCCACATCCCAGGATGGGCCTACTCCTTATAATGATGCTGCGGCGCAATACAGGTCTTACGGAGATGAAGACTCCGGCAACCGATTGAGATACGAGTCTGACTTGAGGACCGAGCCACCTCCGCGACAACATACATACGAGGCCGGCTTCAGGGCAGAAGGTAATATAACCAAGAGAACGTACGAAGCATTCTCAAGAGATGACGCCACTGGCTATGATGACTACGACCCGAGATATCCGTCAGGTCCACCGAACTCCAACATTGAGCGACAACCTCGATACCAGTGACCACAGTTTACAAAGGATGGTCAAGCATAGTCATGTTTAATGTTTAGTACTTATAAAATGGCACTCTTCCTATACAAGTCGCAAGACAAAGATTTCAAGACGGATAAATTTGAATTCAGAGCAAGGCCTGTTCAACTGGAAGACTCAAAAAATATAAATATTTCACGATGATCATATGAGTACCTATTTACTATTAAAACTACTCTGTCGTGATCTGTTGTAATTATTGTCCTTGATAGTGATACCGTCGGTCCTAAAGACTGTCTTGCTACAGTAAGATATGGCAATTGTCTTGTCACGACGTGAAATACCCATTACTGACTGGTTTATCTAGTGCTGATCTTTGTACAGCTATAAGATTTCGCGATTTCGCATCAATCACCTACGTGACGTTCCTACTCGCCGTTTTCGCTCGCCATTGCTTTACTTTACTTTACTTCCGCTTAGCGACGACGCTACAATCTCCATCATCGTCACCCTATCCCCTAGCTCTTATTATTAAATCCCATACTCCCCTAGTACCTCCCCTTCCAGCACCTCCATCGCCCGTACCGCATCCGGGACTCCCAACCAGCTACACAGATTCCTCCCCGCGTCAAGTACCTCCCACAACGCCTGCTCATTGGCTACCCGCCACTCGTCCTCGTTGCCGAGGGCCACGGTTTCTGCCCAGTGCATCAGTCGCCCCATGGATTCGATCGCGAGCCGCTCGACGTTGAGGACGTGCAGACGGTCTCGTTGCGATCCAGTCCAGAGCATGCTGCAGATGCTGCTTGTGTTGAGCAGGAGGGACTGAGTTGAGGGAGGGATGGCGTTTGAGCTGGAGCTGGAGTTGTGAGTACAGGTATTGCTATTATTATTGCTGCTGCTATTGGTGGTGTCACTACTATTGTTCGTGCCAGTGTCGTTACTGCTGTTCCCACTGCCACCACCATGACAAGCCACGGACCAACCCTGACTAGCAGCCCGAGCACGCCGATTCGCGAGATGCGTGTCGAGGTACGTCCTCGTCGCTTGCAAGCATATATCATGGACAGCGCGCGCCGTCGCACAGATGTCCACGATGGGCCCTGTGCTGCTGCTGGGTATGCTGACGGTGCGGCTGGATGTGGCTATGGAGAGAGTTCGGCCGTCTGTACGCGATGGGGCGGGTGCAGGAGGTGTAGATGGCCATGGGTGCTGGTTTGCCGCCTGGGGCAAGTGTGCATCTGGCTCGGGCTTGAAGATGCGTGGTGGCGACTCTATAGGATACGGTTGAGGAGAGCGTGGCCTCGGCCTTTCTATTTGCTCCGGTGGAGGATGGTTATTGTCGTATAGCGGTTGTCGATGACCATTTTCTCTCTTCAAATATTGGAGATCCGGGCGAGGGGTAAAACACGGACACTCCCCAGGTGACAACGGCGAGAATTGGGGATCAACGACTTCCCATTCGGTAGCGGTGACCGGTAGGGACTTAGTGCCGGTCGTTTTCGTATGTGGGCTTGCTTCCATGGTTGGATCTTCTCGGGTGGGTGAAGCAACGGGTGAACCTTGAGCCCTGCGATAAATAAAGTCACTTGGTGATGTCGTTAAATTTAACATGATCAATATGTGGAACTAGTAAACCAGAATGCATGGAACTCTACTGGTATTAATAGCACGGCGATAATAGCAACGGCTGGGAGAACCGTAGGCTTCTAGAGGCTTATACAACTAAGAGTCATCCTAAGGGACTTTCGAGTAACTACAAGAACAGAACTTGGGAGAAACACGAGGCGGTGGGGACAAAGGCGATAAATTGCGATAAATTTAAGACACATCGATCTGATGCGGGTGCTTATTATCTGTGAGTCTATGTGTGCCAGATGACAACTCTACCGTCAACACCGCTTGCTTTGTATCCCGTTAGCATATCCACAGAATAGCCTGAGGCTTCGATGGGAGGAGAAAGACTTACTGCTGAACTTGGTGACGGCCCCGCCATCGGACTCGTACACACGGACTGTCGAAATGGTGTTCTGGTGAACAGTCTTTAGTTGAGTGTCGTCTTTGGCCTTGCCTTTCAAGTCCATCTGCTTGAACATATTCAAGGCAGACTCTTCTCGCTCATCTCCCAAGCCAGGCCCTCCCTTAGATTCCAAAGTACCACTCAGCTGCCATCCAGATGCGTCACCCCTGAATCTAAATGCCTCGCAATCGTATCCGGCTGCGATAATTTCGCTTTCGCCGTTCCAGATTAGGCTCATGAAGGGCAGGAGCTGAGTGTTGACGCTAATGACAGCTCGCGGGGGTTGCTCAGGAGCGGTAGGGTAAACGACGGTAATGCTGCTGTCGTGGGCAGCGAAGGCGAGGGCGTCACCGCTCGGAGAGAAAGCGACGGAATGTATCCACCCGGCGGAGTTGTTCAAGAACTCGCCGCAGACGGTGTTGAAAGGTAAGCGTTCACCCCAGACACTAGGCTCGGGACGAGCATCGACGCCCTTGATGAAGCTCGAGAAGACTCTCGCGTGGGCATCGGTAGAACCGGCAGCGAGCAGCACCGAGTTAGGATGCCAGTTGACGCTAGTGATGGTGCTTCGAATAGGCTTCTTCAAGTGCTTGGAAACCCACCAGTCGTTCTCCTCTTCGAAGTAGCAAATAGCAATGACCCTGTCACCGGAGCCAACAGCGAACTTGGTCTCGGAGGGAGACCAGCGAACGAAGGTAGCCGCTCGAGCAATTCTAAGAAGTACCAGAGTTGGCTTGTACCCAGTAGGGGAGGGTTCCCAGACTAGGGCATTACGGTCTATCGAACATGTTAGAAACATAAGTTTAGAATGTAAATGAGGTAGATGAGGTAGATAGACCTTGGGAACACGTGACAATTCGGCCGCTGCCTGGAGCAATGTCGACACTGGTGATAGTTTTATCGTGACCTTTAAGCTCATCTTTTAACTTAAAGGCACCTCCTACTTTGCCGTATAGTTCGATAGTAGAGTCCTTAGCGACGGCCAACGTCTGGCGGTCGGCTGAGAAGGAATGGTCAGCAATAGGTCGATGGAAGAGATGGTGAACCTCCGGGGCGGCCATCTTAATAAAGATCTCCTTCCTTTCTTTTCCCTTCGAGGACCGAGGTGACTGTCTTTTTTTAGGTGTCCTTTTATAATTCTGTGTCTACCTGTGATAGGAGTATAGCTCTCTACTACCACGTCGAGATAGATGGGTAGGTAGTTTAGTGGTGTCTTTAAGATTTGGGAATAAGAAAGGAGGTGTAAGTTAGCAAGTTAGCAAGCAGCTAGAAATGCGAGGTGGCAGGGCAAGCAGCAGTGGGGTGCAGCTGGGGCTCCGCAGATGTGCGTCACCTCTGTCGAGCTCAAGCCACAGTATCCCGCTAAGTGTGGCAGGCACTAAATGTGCCTAACCTAAACGATCGGTATTATCGGTATTGTGAGGCTCCTTCAGCCGTTCTGCGTGGCTTGTCTTCTACAATAATTAAACACGACCATCGAGATCATTAATTAACCTTTTATGCTTTATTATAGAAGCCCCAAGGTTTCCCACGGCCAATACGAGGTGTAGAGAAGTTCGGAATTGGCGATTCAATACGTTGGACAATAATCAATTGAATCCGATATACTCGTATCCTTACAATGGCCACCACCGTCGCTACACGCGGTCAACCACCCAAGACTGGCGGCAAGACAGCTCCAATTCCACCAAATCAGACGTAGGTTCTCGAAATTACGCCATCAACTTATTGTGTGAGGCCTCTGTCTAACACTGTTTCCAGGCTCTACGTTACAAATCTGCCTTCGAATAAGATCAACAAGACAGACCTGAAGACGGCACTCTATATGCTATTCTCGACCTACGGCCCTGTGCTTGACATTGTAACTCTTAAAACCATAAAAATGCGTGGGCAATCTCACGTTGTCTTTCGCGATGTGCAGGCGGCGACTCAAGCATTAAGGTCCTTACAGGGTTTCAAATTCCTAGGACTGGAACTTGTATGTAAATTTTTATGTTTTTGAACTTATTTGCGTTGGGCCTAACTAACTAACGCGTGCCTATAGCGGATCGAGTATGCGAAGTCTAAATCAGATATCATCGCGAAGTTAGACGGCACATACAAGCTTCCGGGATCAACCGCCGCCAATGTCGAGATGACGGAAGCCCAGCAGAACATCTTCAATGCTCCGGCACCTGGCACTACTACCACCAGCGCACCTGCGGCAACCTCCACCCCTCATGGTCTTCCTACGAAGCCTCCTCAGAGCTCCGACCATGCGATGACGGATGCAGGCGGCCCTGATGCTCGCGGACAAAAACGAACTCGCGACGAAGAGGAGGAAGAAGATAGCGACGAAGATGTGGCGATGGAGGAGGACAGCGATGATGAATGAAGACTTGCTAGTACCAAGCTTGCTGAAAGAACGCATTTAGGATAAGACCTCCCTCTCAATTTCATGGGTTGTCAGGCCATAGGGTATGGCTCGTTCCCTTATTATATGGGTACCGGGAGCCTTAGCCAGCATTGACAGCGGCCATCTGTTGAGGGACCCAAAGTCCAACACACCCTCCCACTAAACCAAGCCATACCATGAGATAGTCTTGCTTTGCGCAGTCAAACCCAGCCATGGCGTCTCCGATGGCACATGGGTGAACGAAGAACGAAGGGAGTCCGGTAATAGGGTGGTGCTGTAGACGTCATGGTTAGTCCCAAGGTAGAGATAATAAAATACCCAATATGAGAAACAAATAATTGACTTATTAGGCAGAACAAAAATTTCACCTACATCGATTGAGATGGCCCCTATGGGGCCAACTGTTTGGAGAGAATCTTTGAACTGTTCAGGGACTAAGTGACGGAAGACAGTTTCGATATCGAGGGGTGACTCCCCAGCTGGTAGACCATGTAGAGCGAACCAGAGACAGGGTGAGCTATACGTCGGGTGGAAATGAATCTCATAAATGACGTGACCCTCTTGGAAGTGTGCCCGAGATGGTCGTTTAGAAACGACTTCCTGCAAACGTGTTAATCATCTATGCCGCGCTATTGAGGGGGGTTTTAGTTATAATATGGCTGACCTTATCCGAATCTTCCATCTTGACCATCATTTCGTCGCCATCCAGTTGCATATCTTGATCCTCGCCCAAAGACACGCCACCCATCTTAGCCGCGAGCTCATCGTCGGCAGCCGTTCTGTTGTCCAGAGGTCGTGTGACCTGTAGGAAAGTAGTAGGCCCTGAACCATGCTCAAAGGACAACTCTAACGCCGTGTGAACATGAAGGCGCCATTCTTTGCGCAAGGGGCCTAGTGTAGCGCGGCGATATCTCCTGTCCAGATAGTGGCATACTTCAGAAAACTCCGCCTTGGTAAGATACGGGTAGCGCTTGTAGCTCGAACGGTGACAATTAGAAGGGTCCATTGTGTGTCGTTCAAGCGGTTGTGGTTGCTACTATGGTGGTGGTAGTGGTGGTAGTAGTAGTAGTAGTCGAGAGTCAAAGACTTGAAGACGGGACCGAGATATCTAGGTATATATATTTTTAATTTTGAAATTCGAGTAGTTCTTGCCAGTTCTGAACAATGACGAGTCTTTAATATAGATTAATAGCGCCTTCCTAACAACTCAAGCATTAAGAAGTACCTAAGTCGATTAATTTATATAAACATATAAACCTTGAAGCTTCGAGACGAATATGAGTAAATGGAGACATTATTTTATAAGGCATGTACCTACCCAATATAATTCAGGCTTCTAGGTACCTAACCTACCTACCTCTAGACATACATGTAACCCAATGTGAGGCAGGTACTTCTCTATGGCGTGCATGCACTGATGTCGATGTAACATTAAGTGGTTTGAGAGGTTTAAGTGGTTCAAGCGATTGTGGAGGGGCTAGCTGCATATATGCCGAAACTCTCATTGGCTACTAGTCAGATAGGCGGCAGGACCAGGCGAACGGCAATTGTAAAACTAACTAACTGTCCTTAATAGGTACCTCCTTCCGACCATATATTTTGTAAGTCAGTAGCCGCAACTCACCTTTTCTTTTCCTAGAATCAAAGCTAACGGGGAATTTCTTCCTACGTGCCTATGCCTTCACCAGGCGGATTTCAAGAATTCGGCACGGAGAGAAGAACAATAATGATAGAATAGAAATGATCTTGTCATTGTTCTTATCCAATTAAATTTCTTGGGCTAGGCGTGCTTCCTACTCTACCGCCCCCATCTACCGCCCCCATACGATTACTACTAGTCTAGTGTATTAGTATATTAGTACGAGTCGCCCGTCCTCGACAAGCCGCCTACTAATGCGTCTTCTTTGTCGTCGATATACCTTGCCCGATGAATATCCGCGACCCCTTCGGTATCCATCGAAAGAACGCTCTATCCATCCTTAAGACCACCGTACCGCGTGCTGCCGTCAACTTCACCGAACGCGCCGTCGAGGCCAGTATTAATGCTCTCGAGAAGAGCAAGAAAGCCGTCGACGATATTGACATGTCATTTTCCGTCCCTAAAAATGTTCCCTCGTTTAGCAACCCGCAGAGGATAGTGGAGGATCACGTCTGGGGCAACACAGCAGTCGCAAGAGGTGGAAAGGGTTCAAATCCCAAGAATACTGGAATACTTGGGGGCGTGCAAGACAAGGTTGGAAGCCTCTTCGACGATCGAAACTCTCTCCCCATGTACAAGGACAAGCCGTATGCGTACCCGCCCTCCTACCGAGCCAGACCTCTCTGGCGGAGAAAGCGGATAATTGGCCTTGTGCTACTAGTGATCCTACTGCTATATTATTTCGGTGCATTCGGTCGTCATCATGATACTGCTGTCGCTTCAACTCCTATATGGGCTTGGCTTACTGCTAACTCTGGATCGGGGAGATCGGCCGACTGGTTGGGGCGGAGAGAACGCGTCGTCGAAGCTTTCACTCTAAGCTGGGACGCTTACGAGCGATATGCCTGGGGTAAGATATTTAAAGTCAATGGTTGCGACTTTATGCCTAGTTTTTGCTGACTCGCCTCAAGGCTATGATGAGTTTCACCCGATATCCAAGAAAGGTAACCAGATGGCCAAGGGAGGAATGGGGTGGATCATCGTGGATGCTCTAGACACCATGATTCTAATGAATCTCACTTCCCGTGTCACTCACGCGAGAGAGTGGATTGCAAATACCCTATCATATGACCAAGATCAAGATGTTAGCACCTTCGAGACGACAATTCGTATGCTAGGCGGTCTCCTCTCTGCTCACTATCTCTCCAATGAGTTCCCTGAGTTGGCGCCGTTATCAGACGATGACCCCGGAGCACCTGGAGAGGATCTATACCTTGAGAAGGCAAAGGATCTCGCTGACCGACTTATGTCTGCTTTCGATTCTCCGTCCGGCGTCCCCTATGCCAGCGTGAATATTGGGAAATACGAAGGTATACCAGCTCACGACGAGGGTGGCGCATCGTCTACTGCCGAGGCGACTACCTTGCAGCTCGAGTTCAAGTATCTCGCCAAATTGACCGGCGAGAAGTACTTTTGGGATAAAGCCGAGAAAGTAATGGAAGTTGTTGATAATAATGGGGTCGAAGATGGCCTAGTACCCATCTACATTTACGCTACAGACGGTACTTTCAGAGGCCATAACATCCGATTAGGAAGCCGAGGAGACTCTTATTATGAATATCTTATCAAACAATATTTGCAAACTAATAAGCAGGAACCCGTCTATCTAGAAATGTGGGACGAGACTCTACGGGGAGTCCGCAAGCACCTCGTCACTTACACAGAGCCGTCTGGGTTCACCATCATTGGAGAGCGGCCAGATGGGTTGAAAGGCGCCTTGTCTCCTAAGATGGATCACTTGGTCTGCTTCATGCCAGGAACGATTGCCCTTGCTGTCACGGGGGGGTTGACAGAAGCGGAAGCTAGGAAAAAGCCAACATGGACAAAACAGAACGAAGCCGACATGCAGCTCGCGAGGGAGTTGATGCAAACATGCTGGGGCATGTATAAGTGGATGGCCACCGGTCTTGCAGCCGAAATCACATACTTTAATATCGCCGACCCACCTGCGCCCGAGTCTGCTCCTCACCATCCACCAGCTGAGTTCGATCCGGACCCCGAAGCACAGTGGCGGAAAGATTACTCGGTTCACTCCATGGACACTCATAATCTCCAGCGGCCGGAAACGGTAGAAAGCCTGTTTTACATGTGGAGAATCACAGGTGATATCAAATACCGAGAATGGGGCTGGGAGATGTTTAAGTCGTTTATGAACCACACTGCCGTAGCGGATGGCGGAGGATTTTCCAGTCTTTCAAATGCAAACAAGGTGCCGCCGGTGATGCGAGACAATATGGAAAGTTTTTGGCTGGTATGTTCCTATACCCTTATACTATCGAATGCATTTTCTAATTTGTTCTTTACCTTGCAGGCCGAGACTTTGAAGTACTTCTATCTTCTATTCTCTCCCAACGATCTTCTTCCGTTGGATAAGATTGTCATTAATACCGAGGCACACCTTTTCCCTCGATTCGACATGGGCCAGCTATTCTCGACGGGATGGAAGCGGAAACCAAGAGACGCAGAAGGGAAGATTATTCAATGAGTTCAGAAATAATCAGCATATATGATCTCCACCTATTTCGGGGAGTATGATTGGCGTAATGTAGAGCTCGGGAGGGTTGTTTTTCTCGATGGCTGTCGCATAGTATATATGGCATTCTGAACATGTATAAACTTGAAACTCACAGTTACGTTTAGTCCTAATGTGATATCTGAGGCGATCCAATAACGACTTGATGTTTATAAGTAATTTAGCCCACCAACTGGAATTCGAACGCTAATATTACCTCCACTGCACCAAGTGGCTTGATGCCGTGGTACGCATACAGTGCAAGTATTAAATACCTACCTATGTAAGCACCTAAATTCGTAGGATCGATCTAGGCCAGATCTTGGATTTGACGTTCATCCCATGCACGTTATCTACAAATATCCACTATTTAAGTGTATCCAAGCAGGGATCTTAGATGTCATTATGTAACTCGTAGGAGCAAAAGGAAGGTGCATTTCCATTTTAGCTCGCGTGGCCGATAAGCTACCCTGAACCACCTTCCCAGCTTCCGTCAATAACCCCACGGCGACTTTTACATACGACACTTGTTTGTTCGCATCGTCGACAAGAGACCACCATCGCGAACTTGGCAATTGCGCGCAATTGCCCATCCCCATCCCCGAACCAACTTTTCGAATCGGCAACTTCCCCCGCGCGCGATGAACCACCACCCACCATGCCGTCGTCGAACCGGGACATCGAGATGAGCATCTTCCCGATCAAAGAGGACTCGCTGGCGCCCGGGAGCAGCTACACGATGCGCGAGCCGCTATACGAGGAGGAGGTGGCGTCGTCGTCGCGCACGCGGTTCTTGGATCGCATCGTCGACGGGTTCCGGAGAGACCCGAACCAGCGCGTTACGCCCGAGGACCCGCTCGATGCGATACATGCGGCGGAGGCGGCGCAGCTGCGGATGCCGATGCTGAGAGGAGGAGGGGCAGGAGGAGGAGGAGGAGGGGGGAGGGGGTCGTCGTCGGGGTCGTCGTTGGGGAATAGGTATGATGTTAGGGCGGCGAATTTGCAGACTGCGCAGTCGCATCTTGCGAGGAAGTTGAAGGGGAGGCATTTGCAGATGATTGCGATTGGAGGGTCTATTGGTGGGTGCTCGCTCCCTCCTATCGTATCTTGGCTACGCATGGAGATAAGCTGACCATGTTCAATGGCGCAGGGACCGGGTTATTCGTTGCTTCGGGCCGCGCGCTGGAGGTTGGGGGCCCGGCGTCGCTGTTGCTTGCGTATCTGTTCATCGGGTGCATGTTATACTGCACCGTGCAGGCTCTTGGCGAGCTGGCTGTCTCGTTCCCGGTTGCTGGGTCCTTCTCTGCGTATTCGACGCGCTTTTTGGACCCGTCGTGGGGGTTTGCTATGGGTTGGAAGTATGTCCTTTCTCCTTTCATTTTCATTCTTCTAGGTATAATATAACTAGTAGTCATATGAGGTGACTACGACTTACATGCCTCTTCTAGTTATGCCCTGCAATGGCTGGTCGCGCTACCGCTCGAGATCATCGCCGCGTCGATAACTATAACGTATTGGAATCCCGATCTAAATAAAGCTATTTTCGTGACGATATTCCTGATCGCGGTTGTTGCCATCAACCTGTTTGGTGTCAAGGGATATGGCGAAGCTGAATTTGTCTTCGCCCTTATCAAGGTTATTGCTGTTATTGGATTCATGTAAGACTGACTCTCTTCTACCACTGCTCTACCTAACAAGCCTATACGTTTATTGACGTTTTTCACCGGTACAAGCTTACTAGGGATCGTCTTGAATATCGGAGGCGTCCCAGGAGGCGGGTATATAGGGGTTTTATATTGGCGTGATCCGGGCGCATTCCACAATGGCTTCAAAGGCCTCTGCAGCGTCTTCGTCACGGCGGCATTTGCCTTCGCCGGGACAGAACTAGTCGGGCTCGCTGCAGCCGAAACGGCGAATCCGCGCAAGTCCTTGCCTACTGCTATCAAGCAGGTCTTCTGGCGGATTACTATATTCTATATCGTGGCCTTGTTCCTCATCGGATTGCTCGTCCCCTACAATGACCCACGTCTTCTCATCCCCGGATCGGCCGTCGCGGCCGCGTCGCCTTTCGTCATCGCCATCGAGAATGCAGGCATCGAGGTCCTGCCGTCGGTAATGAACGTCGTTATCCTGATCGCTGTCCTTTCCGTCGGGAATTCTTCCGTGTTTGGCTCTTCACGAACCCTGGCCGCGCTAGCAGACCAGAGACAAGCGCCGAGAATCTTGTCATATGTCGACCGTCGCGGACGGCCTTTGGTTTCCATCATAATATCATCTTCAATGGGCCTCCTGGCCTACCTTGCTGACCTCAACGAGCAAAGCGTCGTGCTCGACTGGCTCGTCGCCATATCAGGCCTCTCATCCATCTTCACCTGGGCCTCCATCTGCCTAGCACACATCCGATTCCGCCGCGCCTGGACCCTAAGAGGCCACAGCCTGCGCGAGCTAGCCTTCAAATCGCAATGCGGCGTGTTCGGGTCCTACCTAGGTCTTTTCTTCAACATCCTAGTCCTCATCGCCCAGTTCTGGGTCGGCGCTCGTCCCGTCGGCTGGGAGAATCTCTCGCCTAGCGAGCTCGCGCAGAACTTCTTCCTGCAGTACATGGCATTTCCGGTGGTGGTTGTGTTTTACGTCGCCCATAGGTACTGGGCGCACACCTCGTTTATTAAAGTCGCTGATATGGATATTGATACGGGGCGGAGAGATTTTAATCTCCCGATTTTGCTTGCGCAGGAGGCGGAGGAGAGGAGGGTGTGGCCCAAGTGGAAGAGGATGTATAAGTTTTTGTGTTGAGTATGGGGAGGGGTTTGTTATGATTCATGCTGCGCTGCTTTTTTTTTTTTTTTTGCTTTTTCTTTATTGGGTTGTTGGTCTATCGGTTTTATAGACCGCCACAAGGTTGGAATGTGGCGTTTTACTAACGGCGATCTAAGGAAGAGATCTAGGTCGTCGTCGTCGAAAGGGGATTTCAGGCCTATTGTATTGTATTGGGACAGGTGATACTACGGGACCAAGGCGTTTTGTTATGATCTGTTTGTGTATCGCGGTTTTTGATATTAAGACTCCGGTAGTATATATTCCCTTGACCAACGGAAGGTTTCGACGGAATATTAGAGATTATGCCTAGATCTATTACATAGATAGCATTGGTTAAATAGATGTACGAAAAAGGCACCTTGAAGTAGAGTATCATTAGTCCCATATTGTGTCTGAACCGTCGAGAAGCACAACTACTTGTGATTTACACAATAATGCTTGCGTTCTGGTAATAGTTGCTGTCGAGTTGTGTTCCTTAAGTCTAGGATCTAATGCCGCTTGCTGCCATATTAGACTACCTAGGTAACTACTGAGGTGATATGCATGGTCACGCCTCACATAGGGATATAAGGATAACATCCCTCTGATCTCATTTCGTATCGGGTCGAATTAATAAGAATCAAGGAAATTAATTATATGCAAGCCGACAGAATGTACACATAAAAGGCAATTGTATAGCCGTAGCTAGGAGAACAGCAGCAAACCAAGTTGCTCGAATAATTCCGGCCGTGGTATCGTCAACTCCGCCACTTGTTGTTATTGCTGCAATAGTGATCTAACGCGGTGCCGTAATATGGCTAGGTAGTTCACAAAAAAACCTATACTCAACCAAACCTCAAAGACCAATCACCTGTCCAGAGGATATCCTATAACTCTTGCCTCGTAGACACAAAAAGGACTTGCTCCTTTTTGGCATTCTTCTCGTAATTCATGAGCGACATTTAGGCGTTTTCATACGTAATAGTTGGTAATGTTCGCATTATTATCATTTGGTTTAGTTTCTCTTCCGATGTCGGGAATTATGCTAGATAACCTAGAAATCCCAATTGAAGGTTGTAGCGGTTGCAGCCTGGGCCTTTCTCCTGGGCGCTGGCGTAGCACTCTGGTCGTTATCATCATCGCCGAATAGCCAGTTGCGGTTGGAGCCTTTGCCGCCGCCCATTCCGTCACCACCGATATGGATCCCCCGCTCGCCGTCAGGTCCAGGACCTTTGGCCATGCTAATAGGTTTGTTTTCCTTTTCCTTTGGTACGGGGGATTTATCGTAGTTCGACCAGTTAGCATCCATCATCTTGACAGCTTTTTTGCGGTCTTCTCCCACCGCGGGCTTAGACTGTGGCTTTTGGGCTGGCGATTTGTCCGTCATGTCCCAGTGGGATTCGAAATCTCGACCGCGATCCTTTAAGTTCGTGATGGCTCCTAGGGGTTGAGGCCCACTGGCAGGAGGCGTCCCATTTCCGTCCTCGTTGTACAAATTGTTCTTGTACAAGCCAAGCCCATTGTTATGCGTTGCGCCGCGGGGACGTGCAGCACGAGGCGCACCACTAGGAACCCCGTCATCTATGAATTCGAAATGGGTCTCGGCGTCACGACGAGGTTTAGGAAGTGCGGGTTTGCGCTCTGGACTATCCAACACTTCATCATCCTCATTTCCCCAATGACGAACATTCTGCTGCTGCAAGACTTTAGACGGCTTCACTTTTTGCGGGGTAACGAAGTCATCAAAAGACCATTGACTGGTATGTTTGGTCTTTACAGGGGTTGCCTCGGTTGGTGGCGGAACCTGCTCAGGTTCGTTAGAGCCGTCGTCGAAGTCAAAGTGACTGAACTTCTTGGGATTGGGGCGGTAGAAACGATTAGGAGAGGCGACGTCTTCGATCGGGTCACTTTCTTCTAAGGTTTCTTCATCCGCAAACAGGCGGCTTGGCTGGAACTTCTTCTCACCGCCAGCTTTAGGGGCAATCGCTTTGCTTGGCGACTCTGATCGATCGCGATCAGGACCTTCGACCGGTTCGTCACCTAAGATCTCCACAATGTCGCGTTGTCGCGGCCGGGCTCCACCTCTAGGAGAGATAACGGCGGCAATGCTCTCGTCAGACTCCTCACGAGGAGCGAACAAGGCAAGCGAAGCGTGGGGATCGCGTAGGGCGTTGTTCGAATTGCCACGAGCACGGACGGCAAGGTCAATAGGGTCTTGACTGGAAGCGCCATTGCTCGAGGATTTAACACAAGTTTCGATCAACTTGATCTGTTCTTTGCTGTCACGAATTGGCCAATTGCGACCTGACTTGCCGATAACATCGAGCTGCTTGAGCAGGGAGCCTTGATCCCAGGACTGGCGGATCTGCAGAATCTTGCCGTTGTTATCAAACGTGACGATGTGCATCTAAATCACGTATTAGTTAAGTCTTGGGCGAATAATAGCTGGAACAATATAGCGTGACCTACAATGGGAATATAAACAGTACGATCAGCCAGGAAGTTATCGTCGAGACCAGGTAGATAGGGTCCACCACTGGTGATAAACTCAAGTACAGTGTCGACCTCGGCGGCAATAGCATTTTGACCTTCTATGACTGCAAGAAGTTCCATCTTCTTCTTCTTGAGCTGCTTGGTCGTAGTGCTGAGGTGCTTAAGTATTTCGGCTGAACCTCTGTAACTAGAGGTAGTGGTAATGTAGTGGAGGGAAGCATCGTCCGCTAGTTGGGACGAGTTCGGCGCAGCAAGGAACTGCTTGTAGACAGCCGCCAGCGCCATGGTAGTTTATGTTTGGCTTAGTCGACGCGTATAGGTACGTTTTGATATTTTGACTCGGGCGTTTTTGTGTGATGCGTGTTGATTGTAAAGTGATGTTGTCAAAGTGCTTAAAGCCACGGTCCACAGTCCACAGTCTATAGTAAAGTACTATAGGAGGATTATGGAGACGAGATGGGTGTGGGATGGAGAGGATGAAGATGTGTAGAAAAGGGGAAGAAAAGAAAAATAGTTGTGAAGGGGTAAGAATAGTAAGAATATGTCGCGCGTCACTAGGGCAGAAGGCAGGAGGCAGACGGTAAACGGTTAGACCAGGGATGAAATAAAGAAATGCAATTGCGGCAGGAACCTATGAAGCGTGTTTGTGCTTATTTAGGTACTTGCCTTCCCTACCGTACCGAAAAGTGTAAGAGATAATAAAATGGAAGGAGCATGAGACGCTTGTCGCATTGCATTCTGTTTACATCCCCCAACCCCGTCTGGCACGTTTAGCCCGTCCTGTCCTCCCCTGTAGCATGCACTAAATGGGCAATACAAACTTTAGGTAGGTAGAGTTCACTATTTCAACCCATCTTGTTTACTTACTGCCAAGGTCCAAGGGCCGTTGCCTAGGCTCTGATGTACCTAACATACATGTAATGTTTCATTACCTTATCGACCTTGATTACCTACCTACTCACATTGGAAGATTCCAAGGTCATGACATATCGATATCTAATATGGTATTTGAGTACACTTACATAATATATGATATCTCTCAAGTATATCATCATTCTCAATATATAAAAAGGCTGCTGCTGCTCTAACTATTACGCGTAACGTATGTGATATTTTCAGTTCTCGAGTACGGCTGAGAAGGCTACGTCGTATTGTAGTTGACGATTAGTGCCCCGGAAATTTATTTTAGTGGGGCGAGGGGTGAAGGAGTTTATCAAATAAAGTCCCCACCGTAGCCTTAACCCCGACTTGGGCAAGTTTTTGGGTCTATCTCTTAGGCCCATTACTTGCATATGTAGGTACTAAAGTAAGTCCCGGGTGAGATAAGGTACAATACCGTTTATACCTACCTATACAATGTTGAGATAATCGGGATGATAGGTACACGATGATTCCTAACTATATCCAGGTATTTATTCTTCTCTTCTTTTCGAATGCAAGCCGGTCCCAAAAAGCGGTTGCATACATTAGGTACGCACTCCGGGAATTAGTGCCGTATCTAGCATGCGCGTATGCACATATGTGGGTAGCATGAAAAATACGCCTATACATTCTTGGAAAGCTATGTTTCAGTCTTACGGGATTCCGCCTGTTTCAAAGGAAATAGAGGGGCATTTGTCCTCACAGTCTGAACACTGTAAATTAAAGTGTACAAGTATACCTATACAACTTGATTAACCTATGTAGGTACCTTACACGAATGAACAAAGCTTTTTTCAATCTACTCTAGTTACATATTATCAAGTAGAACTTACGACCCCTCAATGACGTCTTTGTTTTATTCATGTTAAGTCGTACTCAATTTTGATAGTTTCGAGTACGCTTAGTTTAACTATCTTATCCTATCAATGTTATGTAATAGTGAGCTTCTTTAGAGATTGTTTAACTAAGATAATTACTTTTGGCTTTATTCGGGAGCGTATCAATTACATTAGTAAGAAAATCTCTATTATACAGTTGTTTCGTCCACTCTTCCCTCATGTTGTGTTGGTTTAAATGTCCTTTAAGAACTCTGGCTGTCATTTTAGTCCGCAACAGGTATTAGTTAAGTTGAGTATCTGCCTTATTAGATAGTTAAATACTCAAAGCATATGACACTATTTCATCTTCATCTTAGCTCTAAACTGCACCATACCTGACTATAGTTATTATACTCTGAAAGTAGAAAATATTCATCAACTTCTAACCTTTGTGGGGATTGTGGAATGCTACCACATGTAACTAAAACTGTACCACCTAGAAGTCTCTTACTGGGCACTATTGAGCCACAGCTGATGCTTTGCCACAAGGGCTGAGCTAAAAAATAAGAATAGCTCTATCTACACTACGATTGGCTTATCTTAGTGGACTCTAGTTGCACCACTTGGCATCCCGAGAGCCAATCCTAGCGCTCTTTCAATAGGTACCTAGTGTATGTATCGTACTTACGAAAGGTAGCTGCGACGTGGATCCCTGAAATGTCCGCGCGGCGCATTTGGAAAGCTGAGACTCAACTAAGTATTGTACATCTACATACCTACATTCCTACATACATACTAACGATTGATGACACCTAACGCAGTGATCACTATCTGACGTCGCTACTAACAACACAAATCTACTATTTTTCTTTCTGCCAAAATAATCGATAAATCCCTTCAACGCACGACCATCTCCTAGAGCCTATCCCTACATAGCATCGAGCTAGTCTCAAGATTGCTTCATCTGATCACTTTAGCGTTCGCCCTTATCGATCCTCTGAAGACTACTCCTCGCATAGAGGTGAATAGCTTTGTCATGACCTCTGCGTGACGCTTCAAACAACGCAACCATGAGGGCCAGGGGAGCTTCGGGGGCTTCAGCCTCGATATGGTCAGCCGTCTTTCTTCTGACGACACTTTTGTGGTATGCCTCAACTGCCTACGCCGAGAACGGTCCGACCATCGTCGCTACCCCATTCGAAGATATTCCCGACAATTTACATTATTTTAAGAACTCTAATGTTGTTCTATTTCAAGAGATTTCAGGACGTACTATTTGGAGATCGACCGACGGAGGCGCATCCTGGGCCAAGATCGAAGGGATCGAACACGACAAGGCCGTCGCCTTGGTTATGCACGCACACGATCCAAACCGCGCTTATGTTTTGACTCGTGGGAACGTTCATTGGAAAACACACGATAGAGGTGAAACATGGAAGACCTTCTCTACCGATGCGTACCTGAGTACTTCCGAAGAAGCCGTAGCACGTCGGTGGATGAGTTTCCATGCCGATGATCCGGACAAGATCTTATTTACCGGTATGGAATGCCAGGGCCTTTGCGAAGATCTCGAAATGTATACTACCGACGGCTTCGAACAAGTCAAGTTCCTTCGTGGACGTACTGAGGGTTGCTGGTGGGCTAAAACATCGCCCCTCTTTACAACTGGCAAGGAGGATTTAGATAAGCATAGAATATTGTGCATTGTCAGAGGTGGCATGTTCTCTCCTCGGAGTGAAAATCGCCTCCTAATCTCCGATAATTACTTCAACGCCAAAGAAGCCGATGGGGCAGTTCAGGAAGAAGAGCCAAAATTAAACGGCCGCGATCCCGTCCAGGGTGTTGTGAGCATAGTCGAGGTCAAAAAGTATCTTCTAGTAGCTACCATCTCGCGTAATACGGCTGAGATGGCTTTGTACGTGAGTGGTGATACTGAAAATTGGCACCGTGCCGTTTTCCCTCACGACCACCCTCTCCTCGAAGCCTCGTACACCGTATTGGAAAGTACCAACTATAGCATCCAAGTAGATGTCCGAACAAGCAGGCGGTTGTCCAGCCCCATGGGTACCTTACTGACCAGTAACTCAAATGGGACGTATTTCACTAGGAATGCCGAGCATACAAACCGCAACTTGGATTCCTACGTCGATTTCGAGAAGGTCTCTAACATCCAAGGGATTTTTTTGATCAACCAGGTAGATAACTGGGAGGAAGTAGAAAGGGGAGAAGAGAAGAAGAAGATCAAGACCAAGATTAGTTTCGACGACGGGAGGACCTTTGAGTCTGTCAAGACGGGCGACGAGGAAATTCACTTACATTCCGTTACGGAAATGAACAATGTTGGCCCTGTCTTTTCAAGCCCAGCGCCAGGTCTCGTAATGGGTAATGGCAACCATGGGAGCCACCTCAACGGCTATTGGGACTCGCACCTCTACATTTCGGACGATGCTGGAAGGACATGGATTGAAGGTCCTAAGGGTCCGCATAAATACGAATTTGGAGACCAAGGCTCTATTCTTGTTGCCATCAGAGATAGCAAGGAAGCTGATGTAGATGAGATCAAGTACTCCTTGGATCATGGTAAGAATTGGGAGACAACCAAACTACCGGACGGTCTAAAGGTTGCACCCTGGGCGTTGACGACTACCCAAGACTCGACCAGCCTGAAGTTCATCCTCACCGCTCGAAAGGGATCGAGGAAATCGCCTGACGGCTTCTACATCATCTCGATTGACTTTGAAGGGTTGCATGAGAATACCTGCAAAGAAAGTGACATGGAAGACTGGTTTGCGCGTGTGGACGACGATGGCAAACCAAGCTGTGTGATGGGTCATACACAGAAATACCACAGACGGAAGAAGGACGCGAACTGCTTCATCAAGCAAGAGTTCAAGGATCCAATTCCGGAGTCTACTCCTTGCGAGTGTACCGATGCCGATTTCGAGTGCGATTTCAACTTCGTGCGGGATGGTGACGAATGTAAACCTGTCGGCCTTATTACACTCCCGGAGGGCGCTTGTAAGACTGATGATCCAGATGAGAAATTTATGGGGTCTTCCGGTTGGCGTCTCATTCCCGGAAATGTATGCAAGCGTCCTGGAGGTGACCAGAAAGATAAACAGAAGGAGTGGAAGTGCTCGGAGGCTAAAGGTTCGCCGACTGCGCCGGGAAGTGATAAGATCGAACATATCCAATGGCCTTTTGAGGGCGATTTTGATCAATTCGAGAAACACTACCTTGAGCGGGGCGAGTCGAACAAGAAGGAGGATGGCGAGACCATAATCGCTAGACCATATAAATCCTCGTACGCGCTGGCATCGGATATTTTTATTACACGCGATCACGGCAAGAATTGGACAAAAGCTAAGCTTCCCAGTAGCGAGATCTATAGGATAGCTACTCACCCCTATCTCAAGGATAGGGCTTTCTTCCTCACAGAAGACAAGAGAGTCTATTATACTGTTGATAGGGGACGGAATTTCGACTATTTCGAACCACGGGATCCGCCAGACACTAAATCAAGGATGTTACCCCTTTCGTTCCATCCGGATCGGCCGGATTGGCTCATATGGCACGGAAAGAAATGTCACAACGGCAATTGCTACCTTGAAGCTTCTCTTTCTACGGACCGTGGTGATAACTGGTCGACGATCAAGCGGTACGTAGAAAAATGTGAATTTACAGGCTCATCCTCGTACAAGTTCCGCAATACGACGCAAATAGTTTGTCTTGCAAGGACACGAGAGGACAACGAAGCCGATAACCCTCTTCAGCTCTCATATAGTGACGAATTCCCGAGATACAAGATGAGCGTCGCTTTGGAGAATGTCAGCAATTTCGCAACTATGGCTGAGTTCATCGTGGTTGCTACAGAGAATCAAACGGAGTCGGGTAAGGTGCTCAACGCACTTAGCAGTTTAAACGGACGGGATTACGCACCCGCCCACTTCCCGTTCAACTTCGAGGTTCCGCATACGAACGCATATACCGTTCTAGAAAGTTCGACTCACGCAGTTAACTTATTCGTTGCAACTAATGGGGAGGAAAACCGCCAGTTTGGATCGATCCTCAAGAGTAATTCCAACGGAACATCCTACGTACTTAGTGTAGCGGGCGTCAACTGCGACAACGACTATTTTGTAGATTTCGAGAAGATGCTTGGGTTGGAAGGCGTCGTGCTAGTCAATACGGTTCAGAACAGGGATAGCGATTCGGAGCCGAAAAGGCTTCAGACGCGAATCAGCCACAACGACGGCGCCGAGTGGGCATTCCTCCCGCCTCCTAAACAAGACTTGGACGGCAACGATTTTAGTTGCCATAGTCAAAACGGCGATGAGTCGTGCGCTCTCCACATTCATGGCTACACCGAACGAGTGGATTATGGAAAGACATATTCCTCAGAGTCAGCTATCGGCATCATGTTTGGCATCGGCAACGTTGGCCCTGTCCTTGGTGATTCCAAAGATGCAGACACATTCATGACAGCCGACGCCGGCCTCAGCTGGAAAATGGTGAAGAAGGGAAGCTGGATGTGGACTTTTGGCGACCAAGGGTCCATCGTGGTTCTTGCGCAACGAAATACCCGAACCAAGACGGTATCTTACTCGCTCGATCGGGGTGATACCTGGGAAGATTATACGTTCTCGGACGATGACATGGTCATCACGGATATCACTACGCTGCGGTCTGGTTCGTCTAGGAATTTCCTCGTCTGGGGTCACCAAGGGAACAAGCTCCTCACCGTGAATCTCGACTTTTCGGGTTTGGCGAGTGAGCCGTGCAAAGATGATAAAGACCTAGACAAGTCCGACTATGAATTATGGTCGCCGGAGCATCCTCTGCAGGAGAACCATTGTCTATTCGGCCACAAGAACTACTACCTACGGAAAAAGAAGGACAGGAAATGCTACAACAGTTTCCAGCTTCAGCCCCTATACATGACCGAGATCTGCGAATGTACTCGATCAGACTTTGAGTGGTAAGTACAAGGACGGAAGCTAAATATGCACGAACTAGTTTATGAGTACTAATTATGATGCTGCAGTGATTATAACTTCGAACTAGACAACCACGGCCATTGCGAACTTGTCGACGGTCTTCGCCCGCTCGACCCCGAGCAAGTCTGTAAAGACAACCCCGACCAATTCGAGTACTACGAACCCAGCGGCTTCCGCCGAATCCCCTTGACGACCTGTCAGGGCGGGTTTGAGGCAGACAAAGTGCTCAGGCCACACCCTTGCCCCGGCCACGAGGAGGAATTCGAGAAGGCTCGTGGCATTTCTGGTATCGGCATCTTCTTCGCCGTGGTGATTCCTCTGGGCGTCGCCTCAGGGGTTGGCTGGTGGGTTTACCAGAACTGGCAAAGTAAATTTGGGCAGATTCGGCTCGGTGAGCAGAGTAGCCTCGATAGCAACTCGCCATTGGTTAAGTACCCGGTGGTGGCTGTTTCTGCCGTGGTAGCGGTGATTGGTGCGTTGCCCCTTTTGATAGGCAGCCTATGGCGCACGGTGAAAGAAAATGTCAGGAGCAGAAGTGACAGCGGCGGGCGCTACAGCTGGCTACGGGGGGGCAACCAGCGAAGATATACAACGAGAGACAGCTTTGCCCGAGGCAGAGGCGATTATGCCATTGTTGACGAAGACGAAGGTGAGCTTCTCGGCGACGATAGCGATGACGATGCGTGAGCGACGAGACCTTGTTGTTCATGCTTTTTGAGGGCAGGCAAGGAATGAAATGGAATGTACTTGTAACTAGGGGGCGCACCGGTAGGGTTTAGGAAAGTCATGATCTAGATGAGAAGTGATGGTGGTGACGGTAGTGGTATAAGCTAGAGAAGCCGAGTTATCAAAGTTATCGCCGGTTTCGTCTAGATTTGGTACTTGTAGCAAACACGATGGAAAAGATAGCTTTTGGATCCGATTTCTTTTTCTCACTCTTTACTTGGCATCGTTGCTCAGGGTTTAGGAGTAATGGGATGGCATGTGTTGTGTGCTTGTGTGCTTGTGTATCGTTTCCTACCGACCCGACGATGCCGTTCTATTCCGTACCTAAGCTGGACAATAGACAACAAGTCTGCGTATATGCTAGTTGGAGGTATTGTATTGTTTGGATTAAACTACCTAAATTAACTATAACTAGATGTAGAACAGAGTAGACGAATAGATTTCACCTGCATTTGTCCGGTAGAACGGGTTGATTATGCCCCCTGAATAAAACCATCTACGAAACTTCCTATGCTCTATGCACGATATGAATACGGTGTTCAAGGAATAGGGGTTAGTTACTTAGGTTAGATAACTACTTAGTTTTCAGATAGTAAGTAATCTATATAAGTATTTAGGCATAATGTTACGACTAATATGGAAGGTATTAGTTATTACCTATATAACAGCCTTATCTCCCCGTGGGGTTCTATATATGTATGTGGTATATTTGATACTCTCGATAAATCCATCCATGCATAGGCAAGTATCTATATGTAAGAGCACTTATTACATATGACGCGGTACAATCGTCGTCGCGCAAATGATGAAATTCATTAACCTACGGTATTTCTCTATACAGTGTAGTATATATCCATTCCACACAGGACAGAACAAACCCAAACCGGTAACCCCCCTGAACGTTTGCACCCCCTACCCCGGCATAGCGCGCTCGGGGCTCGGGATACCAGGATACTACGCCAATGTCAAGCGTTCCTTGGGACTTACACGCGACGCCTGTTTTCCATTTGTTTCTTCTTCGTGTTCTACCGTCCTTCTGTTGTTGGACTGATTTTATGCAATGTTTATTTACATATGTATAACTTAGTAATTATGATGTATTTACATATTGTGGTTTTCACTGATTTAATTAATTAATCAATCAATCAATCAATTGATCGCTGGCTGCATCGTGTAAGGTACAGCCAGATCCAAGTTGAGATCTCCAAGGTGCTGAGTTATTAATGTATTTATTGTACAATAGTGTACCTAGGTAATGAATTGCGTTGAATTACCTTCGATAATCCAAGGCGCCACGCAGCAAGGAATATTTACACGTATATTCGCTCCTTGAATCCTCGGAACTACCTCCGTACCTACATACATACATGTAGACCGTTTTCTATCAAGCCTCCCAAGCCCCGTATCCCATCTTCCATCTAACTTCTATCTCACACCTTCCATCTATCTATGTACTAGCGGTCAGCCCATATGAAGCACAGACGGTCCAGCCAGCCTCCCCCAAAGCCCACGAACCTATGGCGCCGCTAAGCGCACGAGAACTTACATACCTAGGTTAGGTAGTGTAGATGGAAGAACGCCGCCGCCAAGCCGAAGCTAGACAACCGCCTACATATATAGATTGGTACGACCTAACCTACCTAGTGTATCTACATATCCGTACCGTAGGTGGTGTAAGTAAGTTTAGACGACTCGGCGAGTACGGTATGACATCGATATATAAATGTAATGTAATGTACAATAATGTGATCCGTAGTACTGGAAGAGTACGCGTACCTGCAGGACGCGGTGAATATCGACCTGCCTACGGAATACATACAATATATACCTCTAACCTACATATGTATTTCAGTCCATCTCCACCATTATACACTGACTAAAACTAAACGCCCTACACCCATGCCATAGCACACCACTAAAACAGCTAGACTATAATAAATAGCCCTGCACCTATCTTGACTAATAACGGCTTAAATACGTCTGACGCAATTCCTCTATACCCGCCTGCTAGTACGCTAACGTTTCAACAACTACGCTACCTTAGTTCCTTTTTCTCCCGCCACCAAAACTCGCGTGCTGCTAGTACATAATGGGCGCGAGAAGGCCGTGATAGATTAGCTGATAGATTAGCCATGCAGGTGATCTGATGATCAACTCTCTCTCTCCACCGCTCCGAGCTGAGAGATCTACGTATCCCGCATGAACCTACGGGCACGCCTAGTCGATCTATACCCAACGTCAACCTACATGGGCTTAAGTAGTCCCGATAGTGCATATACTATTACTAGCAGCCTGCGCCTACGTATCACACTTCCCGAATTATTGATTTTTGCCATCGGACACCCGAAGAAAAAAAAGAGTTAAGTTCAACGGTCCCGAACACCTCGGTCCGGATACATTGTATTGGAATCATAAAGCTACCTAGCTAGCTAATGCTGTAAGGTGGGCCAACTTCCAAGTAGTAGTCTAACAGGACGTGGTAATAAAATAGACTATCTATCATAGGGGTAGGGGGACTTTCTCAGAAATTGCGACACTGTTGCTTTCTACTCCTGCTATTCCCTGACATGTCTCGTACCGGGCCCTGTAAATAAAACAAAA
Source organism: Daldinia vernicosa (assembly GCF_022497035.1). Lineage (NCBI taxonomy): Eukaryota > Fungi > Ascomycota > Sordariomycetes > Xylariales > Hypoxylaceae > Daldinia > Daldinia vernicosa. The sequence goes on along the minus strand of NW_025953970.1, from coordinate 144,482 downwards.
CAAAAAAAACGGCCTTACAACGGTCGATAACATTTTGATACCTCGCCAAAACCCCTTCGTAACTCCAGGCAATGATTGATTGATTGATTGTGTTTCCATGTACATGAACGCCAATTTGGATATGCTTGTCGCAATCCTATGTCATTCGTTTTCCTCCGCGACTGTTGGGCGTGAGGTTCGTTTCGCAAAATGAATAGTGAAAAAGTATGGGACCGGCGTGAGAACAAGAGTCTAATAAGATGGATAGGTAATAAACGTCATTGTGAGAGAAGGTTTACGTTGGCAAGTCGCGTAACCATGAGGAGTGTGTTGGCCGCTGCGATTGATCATTCTCCATATAGCTAGCATATATCTGTATAGCTTAGCCTCGTCGTACTCGATTCCAAAAGCGCTTCACCACATTGCCATCCGTAGGAGCAGGAAGACCGAGCTCGTGGTCGATATCCGCGAAAATCTTGTCCATGCTCTCTTTAGCACCGTGGCTGGTATACGGAGCAGAAGTAGGAGCATCGTCGCGAAATGCAAGTACTTGCGACGGTTTGCTGGAATACGGTCGTGGCGCTTGTTGCCACCCGTATAAATTGTCTTCGCAGGCCCGTAGATCGGGTCGCGTAAGCGTCATGCGTAGCGTCATCTCACGGGAAGCTGCAGGTACTTGTGCATAAGTTTCTGGAAGCCTAGATGGATAGTCATTGGTGCGAGGTCGCTGAAGCGACTTATCGTGTTTGTCCAGCGCGTCGGGGGTTCTAGGCGACTCGGGATCCGGTAGCGACGCATCGTCACTGTAAATAGATGATTTATCATCCTCTAGGAATGTCTTGAACTTCTCGGAGTCCGGAGAAAATATCCCATCCGATTGACCCTTTGCGCTTGGCAAATCCCTATATGGAATTGCCGAGGAATCACTCGAAGGGAAACCAAACTCGATTGCTTCATCAAACTTCTGCGGCGAAGCTAGGTATACTCGCAGCTTCAAGCGCGCCTCGGGATCCTGATAATGAGCAGCGCCGGGGTCAATTGAGGATATCGATTTATGGGGGGCATGCTTCGGAGTGATAAGTGACAGCGCCCTAGATTTTCGTCGTCCGGGTTGCGGAAAGCCTACCAAGGTAGCAGATGTGGAGTTAGCAGAAGGCGGTGGTTGTTGCGCATCCTTTGTCCCGGGTCGACTTGAGATAGATGTGCGACCAAATGGGACCTTGGAGAAGGACATATGTCGACGGAACGAAGGAGGCCTTGTGTCCTTAGGAGCCATAGGCGCCGACTCCCTCAGATTCACATGATAGTCCTCGATGGCAAGTCGTAGGTCGAGATCCTCCTCCTCGTCTAGCCATCGGAAGCTATCGTAAAGCGAGTCGCGCTTTCCAGCGGAAGCATTGTCGCTTAGCAGAGACTCCATACTAGGTCGCTCTGATGAAGACAAGGTCGGTGTATAGACTGGAGGTGGTGAAGGGCGTCTGTTCGCAAGACGGCCGGCTTTGAAGAATGCCTCGTCGGCAGCATCCAATATGACACTCTGCCTTAACTGTCTAGCAACGAGGACTTGCTCCTCCCTAGTCAGGTGCTTCTCTCTAATCTTAGCGGGAAGCTTAGCCAGGAACGCGCAATCGGCAGAGAATACGTTGTCCTGAGAGGTTGGAGAGGTAGTCGGTCGCTCTAGTGGTCTACCAGGAACGATGGCGCCGAGCGATGCTCCACGACGCTGATGATGCCGGCGGAGTTCTTTGTCGGGTGGGCTCGAGGGGTCCAAGACACCAACAGTTTGAGCAAGACGTAAACGCTCCAAGGTGGAGAAATACTGTAGAAAAGAGGGGACAAAGATTTAGTAAAAGCATTCAAGAGCTTGAAGATGACTGGTAGAAAAAGGCAGAATTTAGAATTCAGGTAATAGGGTAATAACGTTATGCAATATGTAATGGGAAGGGGTGAAAGTGTGCCGTGCTGCAGGAACGGGCATAGTTGGCATAGAAGGAAGCACCCATGCATGCAAGAAGTGCTATGAAGAACGCAGGCTTGCACTGGCAGTGGCCTAAAGCGTTCAGAGCGTTGCAGTTGTAATATGCAGTAATATGCAAGGTAGTTGCGCCTGCCCACTCGATGTTGCTTAGCTAGCAGCCTATAAGCGAACAGCTTTGTGACTTCATTGGCGACTTGTTTTCCAACGTTCCTTCGCACCCCCCTTTCCAATGTTGGCACGAATATCCCAATTGGCAGGAAGCAGGAAGCACTTGCCACGCAAAGTTGCGTCGGCGCGTCTCTGCAAATCTAGTCTTATAGACTATCCAATCCGAAAAAGGACTTTGAGCTAGAGGGAATAAATAAGAGATGAGAAGCCCCACAAAGTGCCGAAGGCGTTCCAGTCCCGCAAGGACGGCAAGGACGAAAGTATGTGGTATGTGGTCTAGAGTGCAGTCGCGTTTTACACGTGTAAACACCTGCGATCGTCTTTTCCTCTTTCCCTTTCGTACCTTTTTTTGTCTTCCCCTCACTTGGGCGCTTTATCATCCCATCTTGTGTAACCAACCATAAGGTAGTATCGATGGTATAGTAAAGAAAGATTGATTGATTGATAGATAGATAGATAATGAAGAAATAAAATAAAATAAAAAATATCCTAACTCACTTTTCGCCTGATGGCTATGGGAAGAGCCTCAAATTCCTCAATTTCCTTTCGCGTGAGATGTGGATGCGGCGGTAGCGCCATGTCGTAATTAAGATGATCCCGCTCATTTATATTAGTCTTCTTCCTAACCGTATTATTGCTATTGACCGTCGTGCCTAGCCATTGTCGGAGTGAACTAAGCGAATGATGATTTCGGCCTGAATGGCCTCGGTGAGAATGCGCCTTCGGGGGTTGCGCCAGCTCGTGTTGCTGTCGGGCCTGATCGAGAAGGCTGTTGTGATAATCCACCGTACTACGTAGGTCAACAATAGTATTGGGGCGGGCCGCTTGAATGTCTGGATAGTTCCCTTCGCCTGAGAGTTTGCTATTTGCGCGATGCCGCTGCATTGTTAATTAACGTAGTAGGTCCGGATTAATTGGTTCGGACGCCAGAAACCATTATCTAAAGTTTAAGATGAATCGGGAGATATAGAATTAGATTTAGATCCACGAAGGCATAATTGCTCCTCAAAAACACAATCTTTGATGGAAGTAGCAGGAAAAGAAGATTTGGTTTAGAGAAAGGAGTTGAACGTAATGTAATGAACAATACGAATTGCGTAACCTAGATATGTACCAAGTGATAAAATTGAACCCAGTGTTGATCCAGTGCGCATTTGTCCGGAAAGACCAGAAGAAAAGAGAGAACAGGCACTGCGTCAAATGGGTAGAATGGCTGAATGGGTAGCAGTATCACACGGGATGAAGCTCTTGAATAAGTGCTCGGAATAAGTGCTTAGAATAAGTGCCTAACAGTGCGGTTCCCGAATGCTGGGAATTTCAGGATCCCAGCCGTAACCTTGACTAGGAAACCTTGACTAGGATTAGGTATTGACCGTTTTTTGCCCTCGCCAGCCCTTGCCAAGGTACTTTTGGTCTTTCCTGGTGACTAAAAATCATTATTGGCGGGATGGCTTGATGGGGACAATAGTCTAGTCCGTATTAGGTTTAAGCCAGGAACGACGTATCCCCTATGAGGAAGGAAACTGGAGAAAGAAGAACAATTCGTGGGGTTCCACCTATCAAAAACGTGGCTTACCACCTCCATCAGCATCCGTCCATATAAAGTCGGGCATACACTACAGCACCTTGTCATCCAGTCACCGTACCGAGTTTAGGGAGCTTGGACCTTGGGACTCCTGTGCCCCTGGGCCTGTGCTTCCGGGCCTGCAGGTGTACCTATGTACGCCTCCTATGCCCACGTAAGCTACCTCGTAGAGGTAGTACATACTTGTACGTAGCACAACAGGAACAATAAGTTATGTAATTATGTACGCGCATTCCACCATCAACGGCATTCATTCAATTTATTAGAAACTCTACATTTGTACTACATCCCTCTTTGAATGCCGAGTATGCGTGAGCACGACGTTAATATTGTTGTGATACTGCGCGCGGCTTCCTTCAGTGCTCAACTGTTATGTATGACGATATATTAAAGGAATGATGTGTAAACTATCGTCAGTCCTTGCCGCGGCGCAACCAGCCCACATATGTACGTGCCTGTTTCATCCACATCGCCATCACTGATGCTACGGCGGTTATCTATCTACACACGAATGCCCTCTTTATACTATTGCAAAAGAGACTAAACTATTCTAATATATATATCAAGGTCAATCATTCTACATAGTACCTACTGCTATGTAGTCAACTGTCCACCTTGCGGGCATTATACCGCAACTCATAACTAAACGACTAACTATACATTACCTAGTTCTAAGTTAGTTCTGTTCTTAAGCCTTGTCAATTATCGGTATATTCCGGTCAGTACGGCATGTTTCTGAATCAAACACGGACCCCAAGCGCAAGACCCTGTGATAATATAGGTAATATAGGTATAGTTGTGCGGCTACAATCAATGCCAAACCATCTCGTGGCCCATATTTGAGGCCTTCTTCCCGCCCCTGCATCATAAATTCGATGTAGTATCGTTTCCCGTCGACCTTGAGCCTGCTCAGCGTAGCCGGACTCCTGGAAACGATGAGACGGTGCTGTGTATAACCCGTACTACTCCACGGCAGCCGAGTTGCCGAATGGTCCCTTCAGCCTTCGGCTAGCTAGCTTTTAATGAGCGCCCGCCCTAACTCTGAGAAACGACCAGGGTCGTATTCTTTCTAGAAGTATGTAACTAAGATGAACTTATCATACGCTAGAGGCTCTTAGTCTCAGATCACGGTGGCTATGTACAGTGGCTTCGATCAGAAACTAAAAACACGGAAGCGCGCTGTACATACATATGTGAGGGCACATGGCAACATGCCATCACATCATTATCCGTGAGGGGGAGACTATCGGTAGTGAGCTATGACGGGATCTACTCTCGCGATAACTTAAAGCTCAAGCTATCGCACGCGTTTGAAACGCACATCTTCTTCCTCTTTAAGCTACGCATTGACCAGACCATCCTGATATATACACTATATATGCATGGCAAGAACGCACAAGACTGAAAAATCCGGGGTGAGCTTGGAAGCTAAGACAATAGACTTATTAATTGTAAGGATGATGCTTGACCAATGCACTAATAAATAAACTAACGATATCACTAAGAAGGAGATCATAATAAGGCAGAAGAGCTTAGAGCTGATGTCTACTATAAGGATGGATATATAATTAAGGGCATCCACTCATGCCTAGTCTATGTACCTATAGTTAGGGAGGATACTTATCACGCTCGTAATCATATAAAAGCGGTAGCATATCATATCAATAATGTTAACTGACCACGAGATATACAGTGAGGAAAAGCCTATGGCTTAGAATTATGTAGAAGTAGATATATGTACCAGTGTTGTCACCATTCTGCCTTGGTATCAAACACACTTCACATCCTCAATATATCCAAGAAACAGTCTGACCTAGTTCACCACACTACACTACACCATACCAATCCCAATCTCTTACACACACGCGCGCGCGCGCGTGTATATATCCAAGAGAACCTCATCCCACACCCCACGCCCCTAACCTACGCAGCGACCAGCGTATCCAACGGATCATAATACCTATAGACCTTGCCCTCCTTCTCCCCCCGCCTCAGCGACGGCTGCGTAAACGTCGACACCCCCGTCGACCGATCGTACGACTCGCGCAGCGCGGCCGGCCTCTTGCCCCCGCCCTCGGGCAAGTCGACGACGAACTTGGGTATGTAGAACCCGGCCACCGTGCCCTGGATCGCCGACTCCATGTCTAGGATCGTCTGCAGCGGCGTGCGCAGGTGCTCGATTTTCTTCACCATGTCGCATTGGTAGACGTAGTACTGTTTTGGTTGACGGGGTTGAGGTTAGTGATTTAGGTAGATAGGTAGGTAAGTAGGTAGGTCGGTGGTTATGCCGTGTTAGGAAAAGGGGGGGCAGGAGAGAAAAGGGGGGAGAGGGAAGAAAAAGAGTCGTCTCACCGGCTGAATACCCATCCTCGCCAACCTCCTAACAAGCGACCCCATAGTCTCAACACTATCATTAATCCCCCTAAGCAACACCGTCTGATTCCGCACCGTCATACCCTTCTGCATCAACCTCAAACTAGCCCGTTCCGTGACCCACGAAATCTCGTTCGGATGGTTAAAATGGGTATGCAGCGCCATATGCTTGCCCGCCTGCCGCGCCTTATCCGAGACGCGGATCAGGGTCTCCGTCCACGGATCCTCTTTGTCGAGGAACCTGTGCGGCGACACGGCCAGGCCTTTGGACGCGATGCGGAACCGCTCGATGTTCTTCATGCCGATGAGCCGGTCGCCGATCCACTCCAGGATGTGCGGCGCTAGGTAGAAGGCGTCGCCGCCCGAGACGACGATGTCGTGGAGCCCTTGTTGGCTCTCGATGTAGTCGAAGGCTTTGGTGAGTCTGTCGCGGGTGGTCCGGAAGGACTCCTTGGTTACTAGCTCGGTGTCGGCGCCGATGCCGTAGGATCTGGTGCAGTAGAGGCAGTATGTTGGGCAGACCGAGGTTGCTGGGGCTGTTAGCAGCGGCCATAATAGACGTTCAAGTAGAATCATACGGAGTAGTAGCGCTTTGTCGGGATAGCGATGTACGACAGCAGGAACTGGCGAGTCTTTCTGCTCGTTTAAGGAATCAAGTTTGAGCGCGGGATGGTCTTTCATCATTATAGACCCTAAGGGGATAAACTGCTGAAATATTGGGTCGTTCGCCGGATCCTTCCAGTTCATTCTGCTCAAGACGTACGGCCTGTTCCAAGTTAGAGCTGAAACAATACTGCTAGCCAGTAACCCCTATTGTGCTTGTGTCTTCTTTATTTATTAGGGGTACTTACATGACCCGAACAGACATGGTAGACTCCCTCATCCCACTTACAACATCCCCCATGAGCTCGTCTCGACTCTGCATACCCCCTATACGATGGTGACGAGGCATCTCGGCTGGAAGGACATTGTCGAGAAATTCTAGCATATTGTCGGCTAATAGCTTACGATCGCGCCCTAGCTTGGCCTCGACGACGTTCTGAGGCGTTTAGCGAGTGTAAAAAAAGAAAGGGAAAAAAAGGAGGTCGAGCCTACTTTGACGCCCCATTTCCAAGACAGAAAATCTTCCCTAGGCACATCCTTCCATAGCGGAATAGCGCGCCAGAACTCGTCTTCCGGTTCGGAGAGGGTCGCTGGTTGTGATACAGGTGGTAGAGGCAGTTCACGGTTGACTTCTGATGCGAAGGAACGCCGAGGATGGACGGTGGGTATTTTTCTTGCTAAGTAAGATGAAGTCTGTGGCACACTCAACCCCCCTTTACCATGAAGGAGGACTCGGGGCCCGAGGCGAATACAAGGAGACATTATTCGTCGATGACGTTATACTGCGAGTTAATTTAGTGTGTAGGAAGTATATATTCTTAAACAATTTGAATATATGCTTCTATGGCTTGATGGCATACTAGAAGCATCTCGATAATGATAAATCAAAGGCATTAGAAGCGCCATCCTTATATAGCATGGAAAATCAGTTCCAGAGCATCAACACCATAGAATCAGGATCAATCGCTGTCGTCAGCCTTCTTGATACAACACTATGTTACCATACTGTTCCCCGGGTCGGATCCGCGACCAACGCCAGCGTCCACACTGTAGCGGCGAATAGGTTACATATCCTAGAATCCGCCAGCTGTCTAGATCGAGATTGTCGCCAGCGGCAGCATAAGAGAGGATGGCTTTAGTCTCTACCAGAGTAGTTTACTCCGTACCTATGACCCAGTCCAGAGGACTGGGTTTGCGACGCGACCCCTATTCGTCAACTTTAAACCCATAACTATACAATATGCAGAACCCTCTTGGTACCCATTAATAACATGATAATTCATATTGCCTCTTACTGGGTACCAAGACTGCTATGTTATACAGCTACGGCTAGCGGGAATTGTATTAGTGAAAGCCTGTTTATCTTTAGTGCATCCGTCAAGCGGGATCTTTCGGCTTGGTATGTTATACGCTATGCATATACCTTAGGTTGTATGTATGCGGCAAGAGATAAGGTATGCAACGACAATCTGTCGAAGAGGGAGAGGACTATGCTCATCACCGCAGTTTCGGGCAGTATGGCTTGACAAGGGTGTTGATACCATCCTCTAGGTCGGGAGGGAAATAATGCACATGAACCAAGTGGCATGTCACTACCATCGGTCGAAATCGTCCCCCGTGGAGGCCGTAAAGGTCACCACCTTTGACCTTGAGCCTCATTCCGGGTGATTGAACCGCGGTGTTACTGGTTGGGAATAGTTAAGCCTAGTCCAGGAGTACTGACAACTAGCATCCACCTTATTAATGTCAAATGGACATAATTCTTCATCGGGTTGGGCTGTCTTGGCCATCCATGGCCGTGGAATTTTCCTCATGCTACCTTCAGCAGGTATCCACTACGGAGCATACCGACTGATCATGATTCAACTTGGGTACTCCAACTCCGGCATTACTTTACCGGTGTCCAAGAATTTTAGTAGTGAGAGCGTGTGCGTCTAATTGCCTTGCTCAAGGGGCATCGCATACAACTCTCCGGCCTACTTCTACGTACCATTATCGGTTTTGTTTCCTTGCTGCCATAGCCGCCTAATGTTACTGTTAGTTGCCATTACCGTTCCTAACTCTCCAGAGGCTCCTTGTGGGATCTATGGAGACCTACCCGCGGAACAGTCAGGTGAAAGCGAATTCTGTTCCGCGATTTGCATGATTATGCACAGTAACCGGCTTCCTTATGTAGCTTAGTTACATCCGGGAGAAGATATACGATGGACGGTTATAGCCTTGCTGCTGTAGACTCACGGTAGCACCCCTTGTCGCTATAGGGGAACCCATGCTATCACTCTTAAGCTGCTGATTGGGTTCCGTCTACGCGGTAACGATGCCTTCTATTTTTGCTGGGTGGAGTTTAGCTGATAGGTTTATGCAGCGCCAAGTTTGAGGGCTGATATGAAAAGGCCTCATACACACGTAAGAGTTTCTTCTTCGTTAGTTCGAACTGTTCTTGATCTAGACTATGATATACCCTGGTGCTGAGCTGGCAGCACCCCCTAAGAATTACTTCATGGTCTATTGAGCCAGGAGGAGGTATTGGCAAAAACAAGGTATAGGCCATATCCAGTATTGATACCATAGTATGTGAGTGGCAGGGGTATTTTCTTCGTTACGGCGCTTAAACGTATTCCGTATATGTCTCTTGGCCTAGAAAAATATACATTTGGCGACTCTCACATGGCTACCTCGTGCCTCTGCGTTAGTAGTTGGGTTATGGCCGCGTTGTTGCCATGATCTGATCCGATCGATACTATATGTTGGCGGCTCCGTCGAAAAGCAGTATTGCGACATGGGTATGCAGTATGCACGAATGTTCGATAGTGGCACGGTTAAGAGCCGTATAGATGTATCCGCTTGTCTCAGCCATATACTGTAACCTTGGAGTAGACAACGATATGAGCAAATCCCGTGCGGGGTTCTTCGTAAGCTCTCATCGTGGGTTATAGTGACCCGGGTATGCTTTGGCCAAGTAGAAAGTCTGGGCGGATATGCAAGAATATACTAAGGGTTAGATCGAAATCCTCGTGAAGCGAGGTTAGCCCGGAAAACGTTGTAGATCGGATGATGGGTTACGCAAAAGACCCTGATGAAGAACACCGCTGGTATGGGTCCTCTGGGGAGCAGAGCCGCTATCACAATATAGCCCAACAAGCATAGCCTAGCCAGACTGCGGCGGATGGGGAACGGGAGGTCGGCTTTGGGAATGGCGTGCGGGCCGCGAATCTAGGATTTGAGTATACTCTCTATACTCTCTCGTAGGATTCGTCGGTGGAGCCCCCCTGCCAGCAGATGATCGGTCGCATACGTAGCCGAGCACGGAATGAAAGCTGATTCGTTAAAGACTACTTGGCTGTACGATCCCATTGGTCAGCCCTTGTTTTGAATACATGGGGTTCCGTCCTGGCGGGCTCAGTAGCTTCTGAAAAAATACAACCCAGGAGACGTGTTACTGTACGGTAGGATTCGAATCTCCCAGCGTTACGGGGTAGTGTATATACTAGGCCCTCTTCAACGCAAGTTTGGGTAAATGTGAAGTGGATTCGTCATAAGCCCCCCTTTTTTGAGCAGCTCGGGTCATTCTACCCAATCCGTCGGTTTCGGTTCCGGGAGATGTTGTGTCACAATGGGGTTACGCACCACCATTACCTGTTGCTTGGTTCGACCTCTCATGGACTGAACCTTTGCGAGCGAAAGTATTTCATATGAGGCTCTAATAGATCGATCCGTACGAGTGCTCGGCCTTGAGTCACGGTTCGGGCGGCGCGGGCCGCTTTTCTGCTTGAAATTTCAAGGCTTTTCCGAGTTCAATCTTATACTCGTCCCGATACTCGTCCCGATACTCTGGTATAGTAATTATGGGGAAGCATCACGCCAACGTATTGGGCTACACTATTTCTTTATACGAGAGGAAAGGAGCCTCTTAGCTTAACCCTTAGTTTTCCCCATTACAACTCCGACTACCAACAAACAAGATCAGTATAGACCAACTGATGGTGACATGGATAATCTAGTGCATAGTTAACTTTATTTCGTTATGCATGCGTGCTGCATTAGTGCCTTGTCGGGAGTAATGAAGAGAACATGTGAGGGTGTCTAGAGTGGGTGTGTGTATTTGCTTCGTCTTACGGCTGAGGTCGAAGCAGTCTGACTATGTTCCGACTGACTGAAAGGTACCTTGTCACAGGCCTCGTCCTCCTGAGAAACAGGTCGACGGAATAGCACAGTATAGCATCAGAAGACCCACCCTGATTAATCATAGGATAGGAGCAATCCTACCATAATTTTGGACTAAGTGGTATAGCGTATTGCAAAGTGATAGATGGCTTCGGTGTGATAATTCTAGTGATGCTACTCGAAATGTGTCTGTATTTGATTGGGACGTGGGAGCGCTCCCTGCTTTTCCTGCCGGCGGCGTTTGCATCGAGATCCTAGCTCTCACCGTTCTCCATAATCAAGCACACCTCCAACTTCGTCGGCAAGATAGTGACAAGGGTGTTGGAGATGTTCTCATGAGTCTAAGACCGAGCTTCGGCAGATTATCTCCTATCCCACTCCCGAGGCTGAAGGCAATAGAGCCTAGGAGGTGAATGTTGTTATTCATGATCGGGGAAAGAAAACTGGGTTCGAAACACGATTGAGGAAAGAGTGCGTTTATGATCACTATCATTAAGGGGCGTTGGATCTCTAGGCGGTACTCTGGCTAACGGTCGTGGTCACAGTCTATTTAAACTGTCAAATCCCGATCCGGAACGGTATAGCATCGAAATAATGGCACCCTAAAGAACCAAGGATTACACCCTTTTTGAATGGAAGGTGAGCCGTGTGTGAGATCACCTCTGGCGTGGTTAGGATAGCATTATAGGTGAGGGAGCATGTATACGAAATTTGACCTGTCACCCGTCATCCACCGCATCCGGGGTTCGAAAGTACCTAAGGCAGCTGCCTAGGTGTTTCTCGTAGTTATATTATACTTGTTCTCGTTTATATGTGCTCTCCCATTTAGGGAAATACTATCCGTAGCGCTTATGTTTTGTTCATGTGTCGGCTAGTGTTGCGCGTTGATGGCATAAGAAAGCGATCTATGTTGGTTCTATGTTGGTTGGTAGATTTGATCTAGTCGATAACGAAAACGCAAAGTACCATTGAGTTAAATCTGTAGCATATACCTGCCGTAGTGTGCTCCTTCCATTTATTGGATAGGGGTAGGTTGGGTGTGGCTCTGCGTGTCGCACCCCCCCTAACCACTAATAGATGAGGAACCTACGACGGCTGGTCACTTCCCATTCTTCCCTCCCTCAGCGTTAGATAGGTAGTCCTAACCAACCAACATAGATTACTTTTAGCGTGCTTCCTTCCAGTTGACTGCCTAGGTACCTAGTTTCAAAAACGTGAATATATTCCACCTTCATATCCTCGTAATAATGCACCCCCTATTTAACCCATGACTTAACCAAGCTACCTACGAGGCCGCCAGCGGTTAGTAGGTGATGCTGATATATTCACCGTCACCCTATACTCGTATTGATTATAATATCGCCTACTATAGTTGGGGAGTTAAAAATTCTAGTGCGATGGAAGTTCGACAACAGTATAGAGGGCATGAATCTTGCAGGATCGAACACTACGATTTCACATATAGCACATACCGGAACAACACACACGAGGAGCGTCCATCAATCCCTTAATATTCATTTCGAAACACCAATATATCCGTCGTCGAATCTCTGTGATCCGGTAAAGCCTTGATGTTTATAATTTATCCCTCGAGGGACTTTCCAAGTTTCCCTTAAACTCCCTTTAATGCTCGTTGAAATTCAAACAGCTGATGTCCTTCTGACAGATCCCATACGATCTTTATCGGCCTCGAGGCTCAAGATCTATTCCACCAAATCAAAATTCCTTCGCAGTAACTCCCAGAAATGGTCACATGCCGACCAAATAGCACGTCAAGCCTCGAGGCTTGGAATATCCTCCAATAAACCGAAACTCCAACAAAGATGCAGTCCAATCTTCCAAAATTCCTTCGCAGCAACTCCCAGAAATGGTCACATGCCGACCAGATAGCACGTCAAGCCTCAAGGCTTGGAATATCCTCCAATAAACCGAAACTTCGCAGTAACTCCCAGAAATGGTCACATGCCGACCAGATAGCACATCAAGCCTCGAGGCTTGGAATATCCTCCAACAAACCGAAACTCCAACGGAGATGCAGTCCAATCTTCCAAAATATCCACTTTGGTATGCGAACATCCTCCCAATAGGGGCACAAAGCCCAGTGAAGCCCCGAGGCTTAGAATGTATTCCACCAAAGACTCCCAGGCTCTCAGTCGAGTCTCTATTCAACTGGCCTATACAATCCAGTGAAGCCTCGCGGCTTATAACATAGTTCATCTGGGTTCCACGATTTCCCAGTTTTAACAGGTGTATCCATCTTTGCTTCGTGTTCTAACCATCATAATCCTGTCAACATATCCGGGCCTCCACACCCTAGTCCTCCTATCCAAATCAACGACAACATTGCCGTCTGGGATCCGTAACCTCAATGAGTGGGATAGGCTGCGGCGATGGTGTACAAGAGACGGCCGCCGTACTAGGCCATTTGCCTTGGGGACCGACAAGAATTCCTTGCGGTCGAGAGACGGTCTCTTTGTCACTTTGGTGATCTTGCGTCGTGGTTGCTTAGCTTCCTCGGAGGAGGAATCTGCCTCCTTTTCGAGTTTGCGTTTTGTGTGGAGGCCTACGAGCGAGAGTTGCTCTAGGCCGAATAATTGGCGTGTTTTGATTGGTGTGGTGTATTCGTTTGTGTTCTCAAGTGGGTGGTCGCTAGGCATCGCGATGTCCAAGGGTGAAGGATGACAGGCGTGTCGATATCCATGGTAATATCAGTCATGACAATGTCGGTAGAAGAGGGGTGGAATCAGGTCATGACAATGTCGCCATCAGTGTCAAGTTTGCCGTTAGAATTCACCGGACTTATGGACAGATTGACAATTAAGCCTTCCATTCTGTCGGTAGAAATAGGGGTAGAATCAGTCATGACAGTGTCGGTAGAATAGGGGTGGAATCAGTCATGACAATGTCGGTAGAAAGGGGGGGGGGGGGGGAATCAGTCATGACATCGTCGGTAGAAAGAGGGGGGAATCAGTCATAACAGTGTCGCCATCAGTGTCCATAAGTCCGGTAAATTCTATGCCTTCCATTCTGTCAGGTCCGGTGAATTCTATGCCTTCCATTCTATCGGGTCCGGTAAATTCTATGCCTTCCATTCTGTCAGGTCCGGTGAATTCTAAACCTTCCATTCTGTCGGGATCCGGCTTAGATATATTTCGAATGGCGTCAGTCATGACAATGTCGCCATCAATATCAAGTTTGTCGTTAGTTGTCAAAAGTCCGGTGAATTCTAAGCCTTCCATTCTATCGGGATCCGGCTTAGATGTGTTTCGAATGGCGTCAATGATGAAGTCCCACCGGTCAGGGGACAAGCCCAAACCTTCTTGGGCGATAAGATACAGCAACATATCCTGGCTTGAAGAGCGTCTCCGACGAGGGTTCAGCATGTGGGAGAAGCTTCTGACCATGTGCCTAGCAATAGTGGCAGACATGGCTGGACGACGTCCACGGTAAGCTGTCCCGAACGGCAATGGGCCTGAACCCCGTCTGGTGAGGACCCGTCTAGCGTAGGTGAAACGGAGAGCCATGACGAAGGATTTGATATCGCCGTAGATGCAGCGGTAATGTAAGGTGATATGAATTGATGTGATGTAAGTGAAATGATATGAATTGAGGTGATGTAAGTGAGGTGATATAAATTGAGGTGATGTAAGTGAAGTGTAGTAATATGAGAATATTCGACAATTTCGAACAGGTAGTTATGGTAAAAATGAGCCGTTACAAAGTAATGGTTGCGATATACCGGAATATGCTGCGCGACGATTGTCTTGGGTAATGAGAGTGAAGAAAGTGAAGAATAGGAACGAATTGTTTACAACGGCATGGTAGGTATATATACTCTGTAAACAAAACTAAAAACAGAGTTCGATTTGGTCGTTTGGACTATTCTCACCTGGTGTAAACGAAAAAAATTCAAGCTTTGAATAGGGGGAGTGGTGTATAGAGTTATAGGGGGGATGGGGATTTCCATCGTTCTAAACTTGTCATACGACATCTAGCCCATAGATAGCGCTGGCAAATCTTTCACAAAGTTTTGTTCTTGATACAGCCATTGAATTCAACGCTGGTATTTTACGTGCTTTGCCACTTGTTGACTTGGTGATGCTACTTGTTGACTTTCACTAAATTCAAAGTGATAGAAGCGCCGAGACTAGGCACAACCCGCTCCATCAACGGCTTAGAACTATGCCCAACGCAACCCATTGAGTTATTACGAGTCTTACAATCAACTTTTGAAGATACGGATAATACCTGAGTACAATTAACGCTGCACGAGCTATTCTCTCCTTTCTAACCAGCCTTCATATACTAACACTGAAAATAGTAGAAATAAACGTAGTAAATATGCCAATTTAAGAGGATATATTCTGAGATAATGACCATTTATTATATCAACCATAATATAAGGTTAATGGGCTAGCTAATTGCTTCCAACCAAAACGTCGAACAGTCGTATCTGGTTACTATGGTAAACAGCCATGTTCCCGGGATTATATATTAATAAGGTTTCGAGGCTCTGCTTAGGTTTTCCCAACAGAACGGTTTTACTTTGAGGCATAGACGCTATGGCTCGTGGGATACGTTTATCGTACGTCATAGTCAAAACTGAACGCTAGATGCTATTTAGGTGGCTACCTAAGTCGCCTAGCATATCCGAAATTTGCAAGACTGGGGTCTGTGTGACTTTACCTTGCGTAAAGACGCCTATGTAGTACTACTATTGTTAAGATCAATAGCTCTCAAAGTACCAAGGCCTATATCCTATGGATTGCGCAATCCTGTAGATGCGCACATATTCCGCCTCACACGTGGACGGCACCAAGCAACAGACAAGGACGCCTGAAGTCCGAAAGCACTACATTATCTAGTTTTGTAGCGTTCTATAGGCCATTAGTAGATACTTTAAGACACGAAAGGAGGTGATAAATACCCGAGATAGTCTTCCTTGATACTTCCAATCGCCCATAGCTCGCCGACTTCGGCTCGCGTGCCCACAATCTTAACACGAACTTGGGTGTTAACTTCGATCGTAGTGTCCTCGTTGTTAGTAAATTGAGGTGGTGTGGCGTTCGGGTCCCATCTAACTTCTTGCGGGATCAACTTGACAGGGGCTGTCAACTAACGTCATACGCGCCGATGTCAAGGGGACTACTTACGTGGGTGGACACGAATATCCGAAGCGGTCCTGCCTCGGCGAAGAAGCCATGCTGGTTGACGGAGACTACTATGGCGTCCATCTTACTTACTTAGCAAAGGTTTGTAGCGTCAAAGGTCAGCCCAGAGAACCTACCGTTTCGCCCTTGAAGGGGCGCCAGACCACAGCACGATAGCCGACGGTGAACTCGGCGAGGCCGCTTCCAGGAAGGATACGACCTTCGGAGATGTCAAAGGTATCCATGATGGAAATGATATAGTAGCTTCCGGTACACGTGCCTTCAACATCCTTAAGAAGCTTGCCCGTGACCAGCTCGTGCATGTTCTTGCCGAAGTACGAAGGATGAAGGGTAACCCTTCGCTCGAGGTTGTAGAGGAAGAACATTTTGACACGTCTATATGCTCGCGCCAGATGATCTAATTGGTAAGAGGGAGGTTGTAGAAGATATCGAGATGGCGCTGCTACGGTAAGATTGATCGCGGGATTGATCGTTGAAATGTAAGGCCACTAGGATGAGCTATCGCGATGCGTAAAGGGTGATATCTGACAGGGCCTAGGCCAAGGCAGAGGTAGGTGATTGAAGGCCAAGCAAGAAAGGTGTAGTGACGAGGACTCGCGGGAAACAGGATGAGTCGATGGGTCGATGGGATGATGGGATGCTAAAAGGTAGGCTGAGGCGGTGCAAACCTGGAGCCTCCTTGAGCCTCAAAAAGCGGCAATCTACCTGAGGGTATCATAAAATCATCAAGAAATATAATAAGACAATGTAAAGCTATGCGCTTGTGGTGCGATGATGAATGCGACAACAGGGCTGAAAGAAAATTTGGTGTAGCCTCAAGAAAGTCTGGATGATAAAGGAACGAGTCGCGTCTGGTTTAGGAACTTCCAAGCAACCCTGGACCTTATTTGCCTTAGTGCAACCTGGGGGGGAAGACGGTAGGGAGCCCCACTTATCTTAGGTACCTACATTAAGGTAGCTGTTACCTAATTCATGTACCTGTGCATCAAAAGGTTGTAAGGCAATTCTTTAGGGGTACATTTTTGCAGCCTCGCAGGGAAAACCTCGGTTTCAGTTTCAGTTCGGTACAATGACACCGAAGCCATTCAAGCAGGTACTAGGTAGTTACCTTAGATGCACAACGTCGTCACTTATTACTCATTCCCGTCTCTTTATCCGGTACCATAGGTACATAAGGTACATATGTAAGGTACTGTTACTTGGCGCAATTGAAGTGTGTTTGCATGTGCTTAGCCTTCCTACCTACATAGAAATTCTGACGGGAAGCTTACCTTTGTACGATTCCCGTTTGAAGGAAATATATACATATACAAATACTAATAGTGGACGTGAATAGAGAGGTACATACATAATGCGTGCAGCGTGAATGATGATGCCCCACTTCCACTGCTCCTCACCTTCCGCCGTGGCCGATCACTAAAAGGATTAGTTCCATAATTATTTCTATTCCCCGGGGTCTCTTTTATACTTGACTTCGACCTCGAATTAATCCCGTTCTCTACCTCCCACGACCTTCCGAGGTACGCGACTTAAGCTAAGCTAAGCCAAGCCATCACCACCCCTACCTCCGTTTAGCTGTCATCATGGCACTCAACCTCGAGAGACAATTGACCTTTGTAAGTTTAATGTTTAATGTTTAATGTTTAATACAATAGTTACAACTACCTCCTATAGAAAACAATATTAAGACTAACCTAACCGCGCCTCTGCAGTATGGCGCTTACCACCATAACTCGGTCAACATTGCCATTCACATGATATGCGTCCCTCTAATATTATTCTCCGGCTTTGCCTTGGTAAGTCGAACCGACAAATCGCCTATCCTACCCCCTACCCCCTATACAGATATTATTAACAAACATGACCGTTCGCAACAGGCCGCAAATACAGGGACACTCATCCCCTTACCTACATACTTAACGATACCCCATCTGGACCTTAATCTCGGTACCTTAGCAGCATTTACGTGGGGCGGCCTCTACGTCCTTCTCGAGCCCGTAGCCGGAACTATTCTCGCGTTTATATGCCTCGGGGCTGCCGCGGTCACGAACACCGCCGTCGCCGAAAACCCCACCTTAACGAACCAGGTCGCGCTTACGGTACACATAGTATGTTGGCTGCTCCAATTCGTCGGGCACGGCGCGTTCGAGGGCCGAGCGCCTGCACTGCTAGACAACCTGACACAGGCCGTCTTTCTGGCGCCCCTTTTCGTCTGGCTCGAGTTCCTGTTCAAGTTCGGCTACAGGCGGGAACTACAAAGCCGCGTTTCGAAGGCTGTTCAAGTGGAAATCGCCAAGTTTAAGGAACGAAAGGCCGGTGCGGCGAAGAATGGGAAGGCTCAATGAGCGCGAGGACAGTAACAGCATGAGGCAAAAATCCACGGCTGTGATAGCTTTGAGGGCTATATGAGAAGGAAGGACAGCTGGCGCGTGCAATACCGCCATTTTGCACATCCAATATGAGATGTCGCCTACAATGAGGACTCCTAGGTTGGGATGTTACCTAGAAGAGATATTCGGCGAACTACAAGGCGACGGCTTACTGTAGAAACCGATCGAGGAACCACGCTGGCACATTGCGATAGCGATAGGAGTTTGAGCGGCAAGACTCAGCCAAACCCCTTTAATTAGTTAGTACTCTTTACTCCTGCACATGGGTGTATATAAAGTCCGCACAGGCACGGGGGACCTTCTCAACGTATAGTCGCTCCCGGCATATCATCTTCGACATATAGAAAATTACACGAGAATTATCATCAACATTAATACCAAAACACATAGAATAATACCTACGTATCCCACAAAGACAACACTGATCCTCTAAAACTCATTTTATTAGTTTAACTAAACTTTGCAGAAAAGCCACCCGACCGTCCGTCCCTATATAATATGTATAAACGAATCGAAATGGTGTCGACACATCACATGTGTGTATGTATCTATATATATCGATGTATACCTACGTATACCTATACGTACCTAAAATTCTTTCTAAACAGCCAAAATTTCAGGGGTTTGTAACTTACTAACTCCATTACTATCACTGCCACGAATAGCAGCAGCAACAACAACAACAACGACGACGGCGGCGACAGATTTATCAACATCTGACATACATACCAGGGCGTCATCGGGAAGCCCGCGCCCCATTCAGCGTCAGCTGCCGCGCGTCGCAACACACGAAGCTCTCATCGGAAGAACTATCCGAGAAGCGCAGCGGACCGACCCTTCGCAGCGCCGGACGCACGTGGAATCCGCTCACGAGCCCGGCCCCGGGGTGGGACGCTTTGCTGCGCTGCGGGGGCGGCCGCAGGGGCGGCCGGAACATAGGCGGCTCGATGCTCTTCTCGATGGCGGGCGAGGCCGGCGGGTGGTAGTCTTTGGCGAAGCGCTGCGCGTTCAGGTAGACTTGGTACTCGGGCAGCGGCGCGGGGGGCGGCTTGAGCGCAGGGGCACTGGGTGATGGCGGCGGCGGCGGGGCGTAGTGGACTTGGCCGGGTTTGCGCCGCAGTCGCGGGTGTTTCTCCGGAGGTGGTGCGGGGGGCGGCTTCGGTATTGGGTAGACCCAGTGGATAGGCGACGGCGCCGGCTTCGGTATCGGGTCGACGACGTAGTGCGAGGTAGGTGGTTGTGGTTGTGGTTTTGGTATCGGGTCTATATAGTGCCGGATGGGCGGCGGCCATTTGCGCACTGGGTCTTTGGGGGGTGGTGTTGGAGGGCGACGTATAAGGGTAGGTATTCGAGAGGATCTCCTGCTTCTGGCGGATTTGTCCCTATCCCTGTCGTCTGCTTCGCGGCGTTCACGGTCACGGTTTGGTGCCGGCGAGGCCGGTTCCCCGGAGCGGCGAGATATGTTAGAGCTAGAGGTTTCCTTAGTGGTTACGCGGAGTCTACGCTCGTTGCTTTTTACCGGCTTATCCCCTTTTCTCTCGGCTTTTTGGGAGGGTTGGTTGCTGGTGGACACTTGATGTCTATGTTCATGTTCGTCGTAGTTTTTTGTCGAACTTAGCGGATGTGCTTCTGATTTATCCCGTTTCTGCTCGGGTCTACTGGGTGGTCTAGGCGGTAACTGTACCGGACTGACTGGTCGTGCTTTTCCCGCCGTACGGATGTAGGGGTCTCTCTGTGCGAGATTCTCCGGCTCGTAGTACAGCCCCGGAATCCATACGCCCTCCTGCCCATGCCTGTCTGATCTTCTACACGACCTTTCGGCCGAGTTCTCACTTCTTTCACGATGCTCTCTGGAGTGGTATTGATACTCATCCCTCATATGCGGGTGACGGACCCTCAAGGCCCCATCACCAACCGGATTACCCCATAGCTGGTCATTCTTGACCGAGCAAGCCGGGCAAAAGGGTACCAACTCTCCATAGTGAGGGATGACACGTCCACAGTCTTTCTTTCTCTTAACACTGCCGTTGAAAAGACGTCCCAGGAAACTGTTTGCCTCGCTCTGCTGCTTGTAGTATGTAGGGCAATGGATTAGATTCCTGGAGACGTGGTGGCATTCGGAGTACTCCTGACTCCAGATTTGGCACATCGCGAATCGTATTAATCTGCTAGCTGATTTGTCTGGTCCGTGTGTAGTTTTAAGTATGGCTTGTTCACAATGGTTCTTCGAGAACCTGCTCGTTGAGGGACAGAATGGAGGGTTTCTTGGTAGCAACAAAGCCCATTGTCTACGTTGTCTTAGTAGACGTCCACTATACAATCTACTAGATGAATAGGGGCGTTACGAGACAAAGCTATAGAGCAGGGGATAGATTTGTGTTTTCTCATCTGAGCACGCTGGCAGGAACATTCTCTCTATATAATAACTATCCCATTGTCCGCCCATAATGTTATAATGTCATTGTGTGGAAATGTACGGGCTACACAGACAATGAATAACATTGTTCAGAAGTCTTGGAAACTATTTATTCCTTATCCCGCAAGCCAAAGCCACCTTCTCCCATCACAAGACCTCGCTCACAAGACCCTCGCTCACTAGACCTCGCTCACTTTGTAGTCAGAAAACTGCACGCTTACTCAGTCAACTAATCATTTCATCAGACAAGCTATCAGGCAAAATGGTTCGTTTCAGCGCATCCAACGTCGCCAAGAAGATTAAGCGGACATTTTCGACGACATCGTTGAACAGGTCCGCAGCATCTCAAGAGGAAGTCCTTAGGCCAATCCCTCCTACAGAGCTAGACTACAATTCCTCTAGGCCACCCACGAGACGCTGCTGGACCACACACCCCCAACATCATGGAAAGTTCCGTGAAAATCTCCCTGACGCAGACGACGTAGACGACGAAGACGCAAACTCCATAACAAGTGTCCTCCGCGAGGAGTTCCAAGCACGCAGACCCAACACCGCACCCGTAAAGCCCGGCTCTCCCACCCGGAAGCAGCAGCAGCAGCAGCAGCAGCAGAAGAAGAAGAAGCCATGGTTCGCCATGACCGACGAGGAGCTTCGCCAGGAGTACGACCAGTGCCGGGCGAAGGCCCCAGACGTCGGACCGAACTTCCTCTGGTGCGACCGCCGGGACAGTCTGGACCAAAACGCGATCCTCGCGTCCATGGGCCTCAAGCGCGCCCGCACCTACAACGTGTACCCCACGTGCTGTCCCAAGACGGGCAAGACAATCCCCCACATCGAGAGGAACGAGAACGTCGCCGTGCCCCTCCACGCCGACGAGAGCGAAGCCCTGGCCAAAGGCGACGTAGTCGATCTATCCGCACCCCCCATGGCCTCCATACTTTCCAACGCTCTCCCCCCCGAGGACCCCATGCCCAAATTCACCCTCCCTAGTCCCCCCCACTGGCGCCTAAAGCCGCGCCCAACCCCGTCCCCCCTGAGCAAGTACCGTAGCGCCCTGCGCGAGGAAGGAAAGGAAGACGAGGAAGACAAGGCAGTAAGTTCCGGGTTGAACGACGACGCCTCCGTCTGCGACGGATCTGACTATAGCGATATCTTCCGGCCTCTAGAGAAGAGCATGTTTATTTAACCTTGCCCACCTTACATAACTCTATTAAACGTGTTCATTAGGTAGTTTTCTAGGACTACTCGCTGTTTAATGTCTTGGACAAGTGTCCAATACTAGTAAGTATATTTTGGTCAGCAATGGGTTAACTAAACACTATGTTAACAGGGTTACTCATACAAGCAAGGCCAGGACTCAGGAGTTAGGTAGGACGTCTTCTTGGTTGGTGTTTTACTTTTCCTTTCAGCCCCTTTTTTTGCTTTATCTCATAATTAAAGCTTTGTCTTTTATGGCTTTTATTGCTTGACGACGATAGCTCTTTAATCTCCGCTGGAAAACATCACATTAACTACTCCCCTACTCGTCTTGATTTTGTTTGGGTTGTATGGCTTGTTAGAAAATAACAAAATAAATAAAAAAATGGCACAAAAGTTATGACTCTTAGTGAATGCATTATGACAATCTCCAACAATGCCTAGTGTGACATAATACACAACATGCAGTTACATAGATTGCATCAAAACAATAATTCAGTTAACTCAGTTCATTGGATAGGGTAGGTAAAATACACCGGCGCCATGCAAAGTAAAGTTGAAGTCCCAAAGGCGTGCCCTTATTATCGCACCATATCCCCTTAACTGTTCTTACTACGCTACAATAAGTCGCCTGTTTTTGTCTCCACATTGCCCCTTCATCTTCTCATAACTATCGCCCCCTACGACTGTTGTCGTGTGGTACGCTTGTTAACCTCAGCCTTGACGTTCTCAGCACCTGTTGCGACAGCTTCGGCCGTCTTTTCCTTAGCATCCTTGGCCTTCTCCTTAGCGTCTGCGGCAGCCTTCTTAACAGGCTCCGGCGCGCTACCTCCAAGGAAGAGGACGCTGACAATGGTACCAATGAGAGCAAGGAAAGCAACAATGGCACCAGGAACCTCAGGCACGAACTTGATAGCCTGGATAGGGTCATTTGCGGCAATGGTCGTGAATAGGTCGAGCTTCTCCTTGACGTAAAGGACGGGGTCATCTAAGAACTTAAGATCCGAGGGAGACTTGGGTGAGTCGTCAGCCTTGGGCTTCTCAGCCTCCTCGAGAGCCTTCTCAACAGCAACCTTCTTGAAGAAAGTCTCCTGAGCGAACTTCTCGGCGTCAGCCTCGGAGTGACCAATGTAGATGTTGTCAAAGAGGATGTCGTTCTGCATAGTCCAGAGTTCGAAACCAACCTACGACAATAAGTTAGATATATTATCATATGATATGCAACTTTAGTATCACTTACAGCTCCAATAGGTTCAAAGTTAGCAGGGTGCTTGTCCTCGAAGTAGTTGGGGTTCTTGATCTTGCGAGGAGCCCAGACGCCCTTGTAGGCGGGGTTGTCAATGTACGGTGCGGTCCACTTGCCCTTGTAGTTAGGGTTCTTCTTTAAGGGCTTGGTCCAGGGGCCACATCCAGAGGCGTCGGCACACTTGGGGTTAGGGACAGTAGGGGGGATCCAGTCACCATCCTCCTCGTCATCCCAATCCTCAGGCTTCTGGGCCTCGGGGTCAGGGACGGTCAAGGGCTCATCCTCAAGCCAGTCTTCAGGCTTAGTAGCCTCCTCGTCGACAATCTCGAATGGCGCATCCTCATCCCAGTCCTCAGGCTTCTTGGCATCAGGGTCGGGAATACGGGCCTCATCAACCCAGTCCTCGGGCTTCGAGTCGTTGGGGTCGTCAATTTCCTTCTCGGGGTTAATGGCAGGAGAGAACTGGTCGAAGAGGCTACCATCTCGGACAGACTCGCCACCCCGCTTAACAGTGAAGGTATTGTTGGGGCGGACGACCAGAGTGTAGAGCTCGGTAGTCTTCTGGATGGTGGCGGGAGGGGCAGCAGACAGGTGCTTCTCCTCGTACTCGCCAGTCTTGGGGTTCTTGTGGTTGAAGATAAAGTGAACCTTGTTGGTGGCACCGCACTTGTCAGGACCGAACATGATAACGTACGGCGTGGTGTTGCTGAACTCGTCCTGGTGGAGAGACTTGGTGTCTCGGAGGAGCTTCAGGTAGGCACCACCGCATTCAAGACCCTCTGGAAATGACAAAGTTAGAAAGTTGATACTTATAAACTTGTGTCGAGATTGATTAACTTACTCTGGAGCTTGACTTCATATTGGACAACCAATTCCTTGCCCTTGGGGTCGATCTTCTTGGGGAACTTGGCGGAGATGGCGTGGTGAGCAGCGACGTTCTTGACAACAAGACCCTTGTCACCCTCGATGCCCTTAAACTTGTAAGGCTCTTCGACTGCCCACTCGCCGACGTAGGCCCATTCCTCTTCTTGACCCTTGGTCTCCTTCTTGGCGTGGGAAGGCTTCCACCGTGACTCCCAGTCATCAGTGAACTGCTCTAGGAAGGGAGCTTTGATGGTGGTAGGCTGCAAGTAAAAAAAGTATTAGTTAAGCTGCACAGGAAGAATAACGAAGCCACCAATTAAGCAAAAGAGGTAACAATTAATTGTTGGAGATAACTCACAGTGAAAGTTGGTACTTCGACGCCAACAGAAGTTGACGACTCGGTGTTTTCAACCTTGGAGGCATCGTCGGCATAAGTGCCGGTAGCCAACAAGGCGGCGGCGATAGCAGAGTTTAACTTCATGATGAAAAGCTAGCAATGCTAGGTTGCTTTACTTTGCTTGTCTCTCTGGATCTCTTCTGTCTAGCACAGAGATAGGGATGGAGATAGATTGAGAGTGACGTTGAGAAAGAACTCCCAGAGCTCTACGAAGAAAGAAAAGATGGACGCAGGAAGAAGCAATTGCAGAAGCTCTTCGTGAACTTTTTAATTATTGGCGGCGGACCTTCCATGCAAACGTGGCCAAAAGACAGTACGTACCTTTTCGGTTCCCTTGTTCCGCGCTCTGATTGGCTAGACTCTCGGGATCGAAAATATACTTTAGTACATGAGATTGCGGGGGATACTTATGGAATCTTTGGGAAGCACCTTCTATGACCATAGCTCTAATGACCATAGCTCTAGTAAGGCTTTAAATAGGTACATACAGGCGCCGACCGACCAGCGGGCAGTCTCTGCACTAATACATTGAATGTATCACTTACGATAGTAAAGTACCGATTATCAGAAGACAACTCCATTCATATAAGTCAAGAAAGTGAAAATAATACTATTCACATCTATCAACAACAAAACATGTACCTAATATATTATAATCTCTTCTAATAACCAATGCGCACTACGATTGATAAGATTGCTAGTCTGTCCATAATGGGAAGAGCGGTGAAATCTGTCAACATGATATCACTTAATTAATGGTGCGACGTAGGACCATTGATATTATCGGGTTTGTATTCACTATCACAGAGATGGCATCAAGCCCGGCAAACCTACTCGGTGAATGGGACTTAATGCTACATACTTCTGCAGTACCTAAACTAATTCTTATTTATGTATGTTGTTATAAAGCCGAGATGCCAAAAGGTTAGTTGATCCTTTTTATTTAATTAGCTTCCGAGAAGCACATGTCTATAAAGCCATTGATACTACGTACATAAGCAGATAAGATAGAAATTGATCTATATAGGTTAGCCAAGTGTACAGATATGCTATTTGATAGGTTAGATAGTGCTTACCTCTACAGTAACTATTAGGTCTGTACGCCCCAAGCTTGCGTGATCTACATACTATGTACATACACCACACTCTACCTATACCCTAGCGAGTGGGGAACAGATAGAATTTAGGATTTGTGCCGTGATACTCGACTTTAGCCTCATCCAACTTTATTTGCTAATAACTGAACCATACGTATTCTTTTTCTCCGCCAATTTTTAAAGTACCGAACTTATCACACTTCCAGTCAGTCACACACTCTCTTCGTCCGAGAGGCCAACCTGGCCTAATCTTATTCATCTCCCATAGCGCAACCAGCCATCCGGTATACCGGATTCCCCTTGAAGAAAGAAAAAAAAAAGTCAAAAATGAGTGACGACCATTACATAACATCGGAAGATCCTGATCACCCGGCAAACCTCATCCCTTCCCTATGCGCCAAGTTTTGGACTTTGGGTTGGGTTACGGGGACGGGAGGAGGATGTTCTATTCGCAACGAGTAAGACTTCATTCTTCTCCTTGCATCGAGTTGATTTGGCTGGGTTTGATTTTATTTGAATTTAATATGGCCTCGTTCATATTCACCTGTCCCTACCCCCCCTGTTGCGGCAGTACAAAATAAATAGAAGAATGTTGTCTCATACCTCAATGTTCCAGTGATCTAGTATACATTGCACCTTCAGGCGTTCAGAAGGAGCTTATGAAGAACACTGATATCTACGTGCTCGCGCTATCCAAGCAGACGGACCTTAAGAACCGCGTCTACCTGCGAGCTCCGCCGTGCGGTCGGCCCTCGCAATGCACACCGCTGTTCCTCGCAGCCTTCACCAAGCGGGGAGCCGGCTGCTGTATCCACACTCATTCCCACTGGGCCGTGCTCGTCACCCTGCTCCTTGAGGCTCAGGGCCCCGGCAAGGACAAGCTGTTCGAGATCAACAACATCGAGCAGATCAAGGGCTTCGGCAAGGGCTTCCAGAAACAGGGTAACCTAGGCTACCACGACACTCTGCGCATCCCCGTCATCGAAAACACGGCCCACGAGGAAGATCTCACCGAGTTCTTGGAAGAGGCCATGGATCAACACCCGGACACCTATGCGGTCCTGGTACGAAGACATGGCGTCTACGTCTGGGGTGATAATGTCCACAAGGCGAAGACCATGTGTGAAAGGTGGGTTCGGCTCCATTTAAACCTAAACGTCGATCAACTGACCCAAATATCATCGTAGTCTCGATTATCTCTTCCAGCTGGCGGTGGAAATGAAGCAACTAGGCATCCCATGGCTAAGCGACATTCCCGTAACAGTACCAACTTCAAAACGATAAAAAGAGACATACTATTCAAAATTCGGACAAAAACGGCATCACGTAAGAACTAAGAGCATAGAAGGGATAAGGTAAATGATGAATGGTCGTCAACTTCAGGTTCATATTCGCGTTCTATATATAACGTGACTACATCTGCAATTAGTATCGACGTGCCAAATCCAATATTAAAGATTTTCCGTTCATGCATCTACTCCTTTCGCCTTGGTATTCAGATTCTCATCCAACATTGGCAGCATTATAATATACCCAGCCATACCCATTACTATCCATAGCGGTTTAAAAATTCAACTTATAGGTACAGGTTAACTTCCACACTTATAGAGCGAGGAAAGCAGCCAGGAAGGAGAAGAGCCCGACACCGGAGCCGATAGGGGAGAATAGCATGTCAGCGCCGGCGGAGGAGGTAGACGTGGTTGCGGACGAGTCGGACGAGTCGGCGGTCTCAGTTGAGGCGGGAGCGACGGTGGTGGAGAACGACGTGACGAAGGTAGAGCCGTCAGAGGTGACGGTGGACTCAACCTGAGTGACTGTTGGCGTAGCGGTGGTAGTACGGCTGCTGCCACTGCCAGTGCCAGTGGTAATGGTAGCACTGGCGACGCCGGTCGAGGTGTAGTAGTACTTGGCAATGCAGCCGCTTACGCAGTCGGCATAGGCCTGGTTGTCGGCAGCAGTGCCCTTGCCCTGAGGGCATTGGGCTACACACTCGGTGGTCTGATTGACGGCTGTGTTATCGGGGCTAGGCACAGAAATGCACGAAGCCTTGCAGTCGACATCGTCATCGGCGCCTATTCGTGTACTGATTAGTTACTGATCTCGGGCGTTTTATCTGAGCGGGTATGTTTCTACTTACAGGCCTTGAGGCAATCGAGGATGGCGGACTGCGCGGAGCTCTGGGCAGGGTCGATGCTGACGGTGACGGAGGGAACTGAACCAGTTGAGCCGGTGGCACCAGTGGTAGCCGACTCGCCGGCGGACTGCTCAGCCGAGGAGAGGGCAGAAGAGACGACTGAGAGGACGGCAGACGTAACGTCGGAGGCGGCAGCAGTGGCAGAGGACTCGGCATCCGAGACAACGTCAGTGATTGTGTTGGTTTCGGACTGGGCACTCGCGACGGTGGCGAGGAGGCCGGCGGCTACTACAGAGAAACGCATCTTGAAGGGATATTTGTACAACTCGCGTGTAAAATAATTAGGTATTATTAGGTGATTATTTATACGGAGAAGAGAGCAGAGCGAATGTAGACGAAGCCGTTGAGCTAAGTTGGATCTCTTGTGGACGAGCGAGTGACGAAGTCTTATATACGACACAGATCGGACGGGGGCAAGACAAGAACGAGAACCAAAACAAAGGAGACAGTGGATGATCGACTATTTAATAAGGAAATGAATCAGAGACCAAGTCTCTCCATACTATGTGGCGCGCCCCCGGGGAAGCCTGCTAGCAGTCATGGATTGGACCAGGGCTGACGGGGGCCTCGTCCATCAGAAGGAAAGAAAAGCGCTAAGACGCCTCCATTTCTCGTCATTGAGCTGTCCAATTTTTCGTGTCGGCCTCGCGCGTTACAATGCATGACCATTCAAAGCCATCCAATCTAAGACTAGCATGGCTTCGGCTGCCATGGTTGGTGGGCCGGATCCAAGCCGAGCCAGGGGTTTGCAGCTAAATTACAATTAAAATACGACCTTCTTTTTCATGCTACATCAATCACCAAAGAGTTATCATACATAGCCTCGACGGAAATCCTGATTGCAATGCTGGTTTTGAATCAGCTAGGTTAATGGATATTCCGCAACTAGATCGGGGGTGTTTGGTTATGTTAAGACAAGGAGTAGGAAAGTATGAGACGGAGGCGGTCGATAATAGTATAAGAAGCCGAGCCGAGGTGTAGTGTATTTACTATGTATATACATATCTACATATACATAAGCTGTGTTGTAACTGTGAGGTACGTATATGTATATACCGTATGTTTGTCTCCAAGACATGGGGAGTTTAGCATGTTACTACTTTCTGGTATGATCAGGGGCGATCTGACCATCTTGTCCGGCGTGTGGGGAAGAAAAAGAGCGAAAAGCTGGAAAGAAAACCAATGATTGACTAATATCGTTCCAAGTTCATCATATTGTTGTGTGATAACTATTGATCTTTCGAGCACTGATAATTTTATAATTTCACCTGATAAGTATGTCTTGTCTACGTGGTAGTGGCGAGAAGATCTAGCATATTAGATCTCGACTTCATTTTACTCCAGACAAATCGCATCGGTTGCTCTGCTGTCATTTCTAGATTCCAGTCGTGTATTATCTAGGTACCTATATATCATGCTCATATTTATGTTGTACTCGTACATATTGGCAAACATAAATAAATAAAAATGTATAGACCTAGCCATCACCGGAGTAACACATTTTGTCTCTTTACATACTCTACACTAACTCAACAAGCTACACTACATAAACAAGTTGTCTCGTCTTAGAATATTCCAGTATATTTCTACAGTTTTCTACCGAAGAGTTAGTTGTTCGACCCGCCCTCGCAAGTCCGAAAAAAATTGCAACAAACCCTGCAAGCATCACAACATCACAGCGCCGGTTACCCACTTTCGCATAGCGCAGTACGCTGCTATTTAAAGCAGCACAGCACGTCCCTCCGCAGCGCGCTGTCCCACCAACAACAGCCTAGACCCGAGTGGGACAGTCTGTCTTTGAACGTCGGAGCAGAGACGGGGTGGCTGTGCTCGCCCGTTGCCATTCAGAGCCCCCAGGGCCTAGAGAATACGAGGTGCAGTACATCCAGACATCCCGACGCAAGCTCCAAAGAGCTGACGTCGGTCGAATCCACCGCATCGCGTCCAGTACAGTACAACTACATAACATAACAAAGACCATGTGGCAAACACCTAAGCCAGAAAGGCTCCCGTGCAGCGGTGAATTATGTATGTACAAAGAACAATTGGGCCGTCGTCCCAGCGGCAGAAGCTTGTTGGTTTACTTACAGCATATACAAGGTATGCTTCAACGTCCTGGCCTTCTGATCGTAAACGCGGTAGAGGTGAAAGATCTCGGCTGCAAGCCAAGACTCTACCCCAACTCAAAGGGGCAGCGGCTTTGGTTATCTTAGGTAATAAGATAGGTAATAAAGTGAACTGACCTGATATGTAGGCAGTAGGTATTAATATACACTGTAGAGTTCGCCTACAATATCATCTCAACTTCATTAATAACTTACGATTGGCCTGCCTATCCTCAACGCCAAATTTTCCTATGCAGGTATGCTCCTACATACAGTATATACATCCGTCTATTCTAAATGAAAATATTCGACATTAAAATCCGAGTATGGTCAAAATTTGTGTCAAATAACCACCTTAAGAGTTGTATTACTTGAAGTCAACTCCTGAGACAATCATGGTTTCTACTATAAACAATGGTACTACACCCTTCCGATCTCATGATCAACTCCTAACCCGTGTCCGTTCAGCCACTATATACTATGATACCTAATTTTTAATGAATATTATTCCTCGATTTAATTGTGGTTTAATTTAGCGACAGCCTCGTATTCCCGAGGGAAGTTTGCCGCGATACGGTGCTTGCTTATACTTAAACAGGCGTAGTATAATTCCTACCATGAAGCCGCAGCTTCAATTACGAGCTCTTATTAAGGAAAAGATTAACATAGGCATAGAGAATTGATATCTCGGTACTATATTCCCACGAGATCGGGATCACAAGGTCCACATCGGCCAACACAATTAAGCAAAGTATACTTATCAACGTCACTGCTCCTAATACCCCCGCAGTGATTTGTGCGATTTTCTACTCGACTTGTGATACAACAGAATCACATCGGAATCAATGTACGTGGAATGAGCCATTTTTATTTATCTGCGGTATTTAACGCAAAGTCAGACGCGAAATCAGTATCTAGCCGGCCTCGAAATACATCTCGACTCTATGGCATTGTCCATGGCCGTCTCATGTGAGAAGGTTGTCATTAGCTTAGAGATCCGAATGCATTCTCTCTAAATCCGCAAAGGAGAATAATCAAAGGTACCGCCGATGGGCAAGATTCCTCAATTGTAAAGCAGTCTCCCAAAAAAAATCTGTATGATGGCCGCATGGAGCAGGAGAACCTTCCATAAGATGCGAGCCGACTTCATCGTGTAAGTCGACTTATAGTGACTCCTCGATCTTCTTCAGGCACTCCGGGAACTCTTTCCAGTCGTACATGATGACGTTGGCTTTGCACTGTTCGGTCAAGATCTTGGCCATCTCCTCCATCTTCTCCTTGCCCTCTTCGATACCGTAGACACCGACGTAGCCAATCAGAGGGATACCAGCACGCATGGCAGCGGTAGCGCCGCTCTTGCTGTCTTCGACGGTAACGCACTCCGAATTCTTGACACCCAGCTGCTCGCAGGCGTAGTTGTAGATAGCAGGGTCAGGCTTGCTAGAAGGAGGGTTCAGGCTAGTAGCAGCGCTGTAGACGTGCTCGTCAGGGAAGTAGTGGTCAATGCCGACCTTCTTCAGACTGGCAACGACACGGGGCTTGGCTGAAGTGCTGACAACAGACATGGGGTACCCTTGCTGTTTGAGCCACTCAAGCTGCTCAGGTGCGCCGGGGCAGGGCTGACACTTCTCGCTCAGCTTTGTAGTAACGGCACCGAGCTCACGGTCGACATATGCATCCACCTCCTCGGGTGACATGGTGAAGTTGTGCTTCTTCTGCAAGCCATTGAGCATACCACGGAAATTGTGGCCGACGAAGTCCTCTAGCAGCTGGTGGACAGTGTAGCGCTCGGATTTGCCATACTTCTCCAAGACCTCGTTGGTCAATTCGGTGCAAGCTTCAAAGGCCAAATGCTCCGACAGACAAAGCGTGTTGTCGCAGTCGAGCAGGACGTACTTGGCCTATTAATTCAAAATGTTAGATAACTTTTTAAAAAAACATAAAAAAAAGCACAAAGAAAAAAGAAAAAAGCGTAAACAAAGCCAGCCACTTACACGAGGCATGTTGGATGATGCAAGGATGGCTGATTGAGTCGTGCTGGTGCTGATGCTTGATCGGGTTGGTTTAGAGATAGAAAGTAATTGATCTTGTAGTAGATGACGAACTACTGCGATGGTTACGTAGTTTTCAAGATCTCTGCGGGGAGCTTCCCTTCTTACATTGCGGGGTTTTTTTCGCGGACCTGCACAACACCATAGTACCTGCCTCACGGATAACTAAAACCGCCAAGGTAGGAACTAATGGTCTTAACCTCAGTACAGTGCCCGTGGTTAAACGGGCAGGCACAGGGTAAATTACCAGTAGGACCGATGAGTAGCACCGATAGTAGGGAAGTTACTATCTTAGGTGTTACCGTCGTGAACTGCGTGAATCATACGTTAATACCTTTTTAGTGCATAATACCTAAATTTTACATATTATGTATCCACTTAGATGCCAACGTAAGGTACAACCCTTACGTACACAGTATAGTGCATTGTGTAGTTGCCCTCTTGGCAAAGCTACCTAACTCTGTATGGTAACCCATTGAATAGGTTGGCCATTCAATTTAGACATCATCACTGTTTTTGCGAAAAGCTACCTATTCACCACCTACCCGGACTCCCGAAAAAATGACTTGGATTTCCAAATTAGTAACGGCTTTCGGGCTATTACTTCTAGCAGACTCGTAAGGACACCTATTTTTTGTTGTTATAGCTGGGAGAATATTACAGCTTACAGTAGCTTCCGTTTTTAGGTGTTACTCTGCTTACGAACACTCTGTTCTACAAACGCATCGAGCCGCATCGCTCTCTTCCTTGACCACATCACACAGTGGCGCAACTACGACATTACCGATCGATATCACCATCGAAACTATCGTCGCGACGTTTATTGTCTGTCTGGGCATGGTATTGGGGACGTCTAACTTGCGACCAATCCAATGGCGTGTTTGGGCAGGGAAGATTGAGCGAGAGGGCGAGACAGGGTTTCTAAACAGCAGTGGAGAGGTAGAGAAAGACTACGTTGGGAACCCATTCCGGTTATTAGAGAGTCGTCCAGGATTTGTCGATATTCGGAAACAGAGGAGCGAGTTCGCTGAATGGGCTAAAAACAAATAGACTCGAATTCGAGCAATGTGTATAGAAGGCACCCGAAAACGCCGGTACCAGGTCAAGCTTGCTATTCTCATGAATTTATAGAGTAACAAATGGGAGACATGCTCGAAGTTACTAGGGTACTACGCTATGTTTCGCCGCACATATGGAGCAAGACGAAATAGAATTATGCCACACGTACTGCCGGCACCGGCCCTAGTGGATTGATTGGTTTATTGAAGGAACGAACCGAAGTCGAGTGGGAACGCCGTTGCCTCTATTGTAGGTGCTCTTAGGTGTGTCTCCGGAAATCACGGAAAATATACCCCGCGGGGAGATGGCACCTTCTATAGGTATTGCTCCTAAAATCAACTGCTCCTTCCATAAGAATGCACATTACTAGAATCGAGAAATTCTTAGCCGGAGATGCCAGTTTATCTAATTCAACCAACCCGTATACCAACAATCTCCCTTCATCTCTTACTAAGTACAAAGTGCCTATGTTATATTCCATGTAGGCTGCTCTCTTTTGAGAAATCAGAGCCACAATATGCCGCCCAGTCAAAGATATCAGACTCCGTCTGGGGTATCGTCAGAGCAATCAGTTCGTACCAATCTTTTCAGCCAGTCTAGCTCATTATTCGTTCCGTCTGCTATAAACAATCGTGTCTTCTCAACTCCCAATCAAGTACAGGATCATGCCGCTCCGACATATCTCAGCTCGTCAAATAGGGGTTCGTTAAGAGGGAGCCTAAGTCGTGTAAGCTCAAGGGCTACAATACAGCCCTATCCGTCTTCCCCCTATCTCCCACAGCATCCTCAAAGACAGAGGTTGTCCTTACGTCCACCATCCAGTCAGATCTCAGCAAATAATTCCAGTCGTCCTAAAGGTGATAACGACTCGCACATCGACGATATGCTATCCAACGAAGATACAGATGCATTAAGCGAAATCATCCTAGCAATTGATATGAAAGAAAATGGTAATCTTGGTTGTGCTTATTACATCGCAATTGATGAATCCTTGTTCCTCCTTGAAGACGTGGCTATGTCAGGAATGGATCTGGTTGAGACACTTCTTTTCCACGTCAACCCTACTACTGTACTTATATCCGCCAGGGCCCCAGAAAAACTAGCAGATTATCTTGCGAGGAGGGCACAGGGAGTGGACGGGAATCAAGGTAAGCTGGAAAGTATCGGTATAAATGTGTCAAGCGTTACTAATGAGTCTTATAGACGACTTGCAGAGCGCATATATCCTGAGAAATCTCAACTCCGCTGACTTCCGTTATGATGTTGGAAAGGGAAAACTGTTGGCACTAAATCTTGAAACGCCTGGCCGCCAGAGCGTGCTTTTCACATCCGTCGTTGACGACATCATGGATGAAGCCGATGATATTGGCGGACA
Source organism: Daldinia vernicosa (assembly GCF_022497035.1). NCBI lineage: Eukaryota > Fungi > Ascomycota > Sordariomycetes > Xylariales > Hypoxylaceae > Daldinia > Daldinia vernicosa. Next base: position 110,070 of record NW_025953970.1, on the reverse strand, counting down.
TGAAAGCTCAAGGCAAAGTCGCCTGATGCGCCTCGCGACTTCAATAAACCTTGACAGCCGACTAACGGTTAGATATTGCCGTCTAGTTATCTTATGTCATCATTCTAACGAATAGCAGATAGGCTGTGCTGGCGCAGTGCTTGGAGACCTTCAGAGAAGAAGAACCGTAAATTACTTACCAAACGACCCTGATGCCCTAGTAGCATTCAGCATCAGATCAGTCGAGATGTTCGCTTTATTTGACTCCATGTTCGTCAACGCTGATACTCTAGTGTCCCTTCAGATTCTACAGTCTGAGTATCATCCAAACAGCCATCTAAGGGGTCCCAGTAATTCAGGGGCCAAAGAAAGTTTGTCTGTCTACGGGCTCTTTCAACATCTAGCCCGTACACCCCAGGGCAAATTAAAACTCCGCCAGATATTCCTACGACCAAGTACTAATATTGATTTGATCCATGCCCGCCAGAAGACGATATCTTTCCTGCTGCGACCAGGAAATGCCGAGGCCCTTGTTCAGCTAAGCAACGAGCTCAAAAAAGTCAAGAATATGAAATCGGTAGTAGCCCTTCTTGAAAAGGGAGTCGACACCCCTGGGCGTAAAATGTCTATAGCGAATAATGTCTGGGCTTCACTGCAACGATTTGCAGCCTATAGCTTACAGATTGGAGAGTCACTTCGCACCCTGCCGGGTTCAGAGAATATTGAAATCATTAGAAAGGTAAGATGTGACCAATTCCTATATTTAACACAGGGTCTCAAAGTGTCACCAGGTGATCAGTGTCATTCAGCCGCTTGCCCTTCGTCAAGTAGGCGAGCTCATTAGTCAAACCGTTGATTTTGATCAGTCAATGGAACGTGGAAAGACAGCCGTCAGACAAGGCGTGGATGCTGACCTAGACGAATTGAAACGTAGTTATGATGGCATGGAACATTTCTTAACCACCGTCATCGCAAAACTACGAAGCGAATTGCCGGAATGGGCGAGAAAATACATACAAAACTGCATATTCTTTCCGCAACTAGGTTTCTTAACGGTAGTTTCACTTAACCCCGAGACAGGAAAGGGTAACTATAACGGCGAAGGTGTAGATGATGTATGGGAGCGTATGTTTGTAGCCGAGGGTTGCGTATATTATAAGAATCGGCAGATGAAGGAGATGGATGAGCATTTTGGAGATGCGTACTGTATGATTATTGGTACGCCCCCCTTTTTCCCTATACGCTACAATACCTAGTTGACTGGCTGATATCCTGTAGACCGGGAGATTGAGATTATTCACGAGCTCGCTGTAAAGGTTTTGGCGCAACGGGAAGCCATCATTGCAGCGTCTGATGTTCTCGGTGAACTCGACAGCCTGTTCGCGCTGGCGATTGGTTGCGGGCAGTACAACTGGGTTGCACCTAAAATGACTACTCAAAATATCATACACATCGAAGGGGGTCGCCATCCTCTGCAAGAGCTTGTGGTCCCGTCATTTATTGCTAACGACTGCTTCCTCGCTGGCGGGCCAGGTGAACAAAATGACGAAGGAGAAGATGAGAGCTCCGCAGAGCTTGAGCGGAACTCTATAGAACATCCCAGCACCCTAGTACTGACAGGGCCTAATCACTCCGGGAAGAGCATATATCTAAAACAGGCCGCTCTCATTGTCTATCTAGCACATATTGGCTGTTTCGTCCCAGCCGAACGAGCTCGGATCGGAATCACGGATCGTATTCTTACACGTATCGCTACACGTGAAAGTGTGGCGAAGAATGAGAGCGCATTTTCCATCGACCTACGTCAAGTTGCCTTTGCGATGAACTTTGCAACACGTAGGAGTCTTGTGTTAATAGATGAGTTTGGCAAAGGTACGAACAGCCTAGACGGTGCTGGTTTGGTCACAGCGGTACTAGACCATTTTACTTCTCTCGGTCCCGAGCGGCCAAAGGTTTTAGCCGCCACGCACTTCCACGAGATATTCGAGGGCCAGTTCCTAGTAGAGACCCCAGAGTTAGCCTTTGCGCACATGGAAATCCGAGTTGACTTCGATGCTCCGACCATGGAAGATCAAGTTACGCATCTCTTCCAGCTGGCTCCAGGCCGAAGCGTCTCCAGCTTTGGTAGTCGGTGTGCGGCTATAAACGGTATTGATGAGGCGGTGGTTCAGAGGGCAGAGTCGATTATGCTGATGATTGTTAATAATGAAGATCTTGAGGTTGTGTGTACCAGGTTATCGGATTCGGAGACGCAGAAGCTTGAGGAGGCAGAAGCTGTTGCGCGAGCTTTCCTTGAGCGGGATATTAAAGCGCCGCCTGGTGGTGGCGGGAAGAAAGGGAAGGGTATCGATGGGTGGTATAGAGGGATCCTTGAACAAGTGTTGCTGGGTGACGAGTCGACTTCGGGTTCGAATCTGGGGGCTAGTTAATGAATTGTATGCGGGAGGCGTGGGCGGATATCTTTGGATCTATCGTAGCTAGCAATGGCTATGGCTATAATACTCATAAACACTTAAGGCTACCTAGCTACCTTGTCGAGTTAAAAAAAGGGATGATTTTTTCCTGATTTTTGTTTTAGTTCGTGTACGAAGTAGATGTATCATACCGTATAACTAGTGTATAGTTACTCCTATTTTAAATGGCTCCTAATGTGCTTTTGTCCCCTTTCAGGGGTTGGAAAGACAATAAGCTACCATAGTAATTAGACCTCCACTCGTCGGCCGGTTAGACTTTAAACTACCTGAAATAGGGGAAACCCCTTTCGCCGAAGTCCAACATGCTAGAATTACGAGTCCCTCTAGAACTACTATACAGATGTCGTAAGTCCGATTTAAGAACCTCTTCACTATACAACATGCCCTATACTAAATCAACCTAATCCAAATTTAAGCATTAACTCGTTAGCACGAGCATATCACAAAAAGCACCATACCAACGAAGAATTTCTCATAATCGAGCTTCTGTTTTAATTATCTCCACTATCAACATTAACAACATCAAAATCAACAACCGAGGCAGCACCTCCGCATCAGGGTATCTCCACCGCGCGAACCGCAAGCAGATCGCTCTTCTCCCCCTCACCAGACAGATCAACTAACTAACTAGCTGCGCTCAAGTCCGTCCGTCCGTCTGTCTGTTACGGCAATGTCTTGCGAGACTACCAGCTGGCCGGCCCGGCACAGCAAAAACGTTTATCCATGGTAATCCATTGCCGCTTTTTCTCTCTCTAGGGTATTATTATACATTGACGCAATACGTACACTTGGAATGGAAAAACAACAACATCGTGTTTGCGCGGCCCCTATGCCAGCAAGAGCCGCTGCTAGACTGGCTAGCGGGCTGACGATTACCAGCCGAAAGCCATGGCAGCGCCGACAGCTAGGACGGCGGCGAGAAGAGAGGCTTGGCTGGTGGAGGCGGAGCCTTCTTCCGTAGAGTCGCCAGAGGGGGCGCTGCCGGGTGTGCCGTCGGAGCCCTGGGCACTTGAATCCTCGTCGTCCGAGCTGGAGCTGGAGCTGGAGCTAGAGGTAGAGCTGGAAGAGCTGGCGGTGGAGGTGGGGGTGCTGGCGGCGCCGCTGGAAGTAAACGTGGTAGCAGCGACTAGGAGAGACTCGGAAGCAGTAGGAGCCGGGCCAGCAACAGCAGTGGTGTCAGACAAAACGACGCTGGAGGCGGAGCCCTTGGTAGCGCTGCCAGTAGGCGCCGGGCCCGAGGTAGACGAGCTGGGGCCGTCGATCTTGTAAGGCGCGCCAACACTCATGATGACCGAGGGCTTCGCGGTGGAGGATCCACCAGTAGAGGTAGGCTTCTCGTCATCAGAAGAATCGGAGTCGGAGTCAGAGCTAGAGATAGAGCCCGTCTCGAAACCAGCCTTGCTCTCAGCAGACTGGAGGGCGGACTTGGGGATGTCGCAGCTGGACTGAATGGGGTTGACCAACTCCGCGAGAGTAGTGTCGGACGAACACCACTGGTTCATACACACCACGACGTCGGACAAAAAGCTGCCGCTGACCTTCTTGCACATGCAGTCCACGTCGGTGGGAGGGCAACCATTCTGTCGGACACAGCTCGTAATGCAAGTCGGGAACGCGGCCTGCACGAGGGAGGAGCCGAAGAGGGCGGCGTATAGGAGAGTTGCGGTTTGCTGTTTTGCCAACATTTTGCCGGATTGATAAATGAATGATATGGTATGTAAAGAGTGATATTATTAGAAATAGTGTTCTTCTAGAAAACGAATGTTTACGCGCTGAAAATGAATGAATGCTATCAGGCCTGTCTGATATGGTGCTATGTAAGTGACAACGAAAGAGCGTGGAGCTGAAGAAATAGGGATAGCGACGTGAAGTTTGACAGCGCGGGATTTCACGTCATATTGTATGGTAAAAGGACTCGGCATCGCTGCCGAGCCAAAAAAGAGATTGCTGGGATCATACTATTAGTCTTCGCTGGTGAAGGTATGAAACATCGCGAACTAGGATTATCGGCGTGCCAGACGATAATCTCTGTCGGTTTTGGGGGCAGCCTTTAGGCGATCTTTAATTACTCGGCCCGCTCGCGAGCCAATCCAGGGGACTCGAACGTCACAAGCTGCCCTTTTTGACTGTATTGCCAAGCCCTACTAGACGGGGCGCCGTCTACAGTTGGTCAGAATGGACGGCTAGTTGAGCCATAAGCGGATCATCTAAAGAAGATCTCTGGAGTAATCTTCATTTTACTTTTTTAAGGGGTTGATAGAAGGGAGAAAAAAGTGTCATTCAGGGGACTTCTGGTAATGCATACAAATTTCGTCGGCAGAAGCGTTCTTGTGAGGGTTAAAAGATTTCCTTGCCCCTTCTGGGCTGGTTACGAAGCCGCAGCTCTCGTAGAATGATATCGCATCGCCGTTTGACGTATACACGACGAGGCTCAGCTCGAGGCGTTTGCCATGCTGCTTAGAATAAGCGAACGCCTCTTGTATTGCGGTCTCAGCTAGTATTTTAGCGAGACCTTGGCGTCGAGCCTCTGGCAGCGTGTAAACACCGGTGATCTGGAAATATACAGATGAGGCCTCACCGTGATTCCGGTGATGATGATCGCTGCCATCTCTCATTTCGGAACTGGCTTGGAACGGATTGCTGGCTGGGTCCGGGTTCGGCATCGGTCCAATTAATGACGTAGCGGATAGAACCTTTCTATCATGCAGACGCACGGCCACGAAGGTCTTTACAAGAGGGTTATTAATGCGGCTGAGCCAGTCGTCGTTGCCAAAGTTGATTTCTCTATCGTAAGTCGAGCCGAAGACTATTCGTATAAGTGGCCAGCCAGACCCGTATAGTCAGTAAATCATATCAGTTATCATGTTGTGTCAACCTCGGGGGAGCACCAACACGTATGACAGAATCATTTGTCGGTGAACCCTTACCGTCAGGATCTTGTTCCAACGCAGCCAGCCTAAAAGGCTTATAATAGTCCAAATAGAAGCGGGAGCCTTGCTCGTCAGGCGATATAAGCTCAATGCGCCATTCCGTGAGACCGGACATGTTGGTTCGAGACAACGTTCGAGATGCAGCCGCGCTTATGAGAAAAGGATGATTGGACTCGGATGTGCTAGGTAATGGATACCGGTAGGCGGGTTGTCATAGCCACCCGCTTGCCCGCTTCGCTTCCGCGCTTGGTTGCAGATCACGATTCACGAAAGAGGGTTTTAGAAATTAGAAGTTGAGATGCATATGAATGAACCTTCTAAGATATTGAACTTTATAGGTACCTCCTACTAGTTAAACGAATGTGAGTCACTATTTAAATATGGGAGTTACACTCCAATCGTAGCTACCATGTCTTTTAATGTCTTAATAAGAAACCGGCTTAGCTTATGGCCCGCAGTTGCCCAAATAACGCTACATAGTAGATAAGTTAGGTATGTAAACGGCCATCTTACTTAAATATGTAGGTACCTACCTCATATGTAACAGTTGCTGCGGTCGATGTTAGTCCAATCTGTTTGTTAGACGGCTGCATGCATGTCTAAGGTTATTATGTAGGGTCCAAGGAGGCAGAGCAGAGCAGGTACCTGGGATCCAATCCGGTCGGGCGGTTAACTTTGGCTAGGTGCTTACCTAGGTACTAAACCTTATGGGACGATCCGATATCTGCCGCTCTTGATCGCAATTCTATGAGCCTAGTTATTGGTCATTTCCTCCCCTGCCTCCCTTATCCCCCACCCCCCAAGACCTGATGTCGCCTGCTCAACCAATCCCTGCATGTGACGAACCACCTGTGACAGGCGTCGAATAGCTGAAAAAGTGTAGAAAGTCCGTATTGTATCATAGCCTCGCTCGATTTCTTTTTCTCTTTTACAATATAGCAATACTATATAAGTCCCACGATGAGTTTCAATCTAACTAACGTTCATACTATACTCTCGCCTTAAGAACAATAATCAGTAATCTCGAGACTCGATCTTACGTGATGGCGTCCAGTGATGATACAACTCCTCCCCAGAGCCCGGGGTCTGTCTTCCATGACTTCGACCTGGAGCATGTCTTTAAGAAAGCTGAGCAACATGTGAGAAATGAGGAAAGCAAGAATTTCGTCGTCGAGTTCGGGTCCGAAAGAGCGCGGATTGCATTCGACTTTGATATAGATGATGCCAGGAAGCTGCTCCTTGACCAAGACCCCGACGAAAAGAAAGAATACCCTATTCGATGGATGTAAGTTATAAGTCTTCGATATAGCTATGGCAAATAGACTAATGAAGGTTACAGTAACATATGGGATCCTAGCGCGCAGATAGATATCATGAAGGCCATAAGCGATAGATACGAATTCTCGCCTAGGTTACTCGGTCTAATGATTACGCCAAGAACCCAGAGGGATGAGATACGACGGCATAAACACAGAAAAAGAGTCACAATCCCCCATCTACGAGGGCTCAGGGACTTGGAGAAAGGTGAAAGCGTACATGGCGACTTTCCTGTGAACCATCTTGCTCCCGCAGAGCTTAACGACAACATTGCTTTATATTTACAAGTGAAAGACACAGTAAATTACTTCTCTACGGACCAAACGCCGAAAGGTAAACACTTCTCAGGATAACAGATTTGCTTCCCCGTGCTAACAGAATTAAAAAAAGCCTTCTGTATCGGTGCAAATTGGCTACATAAGCGGCCAACACCAGCACGCAAAAACCCTCGGATCGGTATAATGCCGCCCAAACACTGGCAATGGCTCGTACTCTGTAATAACCGTACGTATCACGCTAGTATCCTTGCGACACTGCACAGTTATTAATATTTTGAATAGACACTGTTTTGTCGATTCATGAGAGGCACTCACTAGAGCCAGTCCCGGATAAAGAGGACCGGCAAGAATGGCGTCAAGCTGAATTCGAGTATATGAGAGCTCATACATTAGATATCCTCCGGCAACTTTCTACCCAAGGGTATGGGCTATACGACCACAACCCACTCGCTCAGAGCTCGGTTCGGACATCGCTCGCAAACTCTAAGCGAGAGGTAAATAGACAGCAATCGGGGATGTCTCTTTTCAGTAATAGCGAAATAGGGAGTTTGGCCGATGAAGGGACAAGCAACCTCTTCTATTATTTATTCGAGGACTACGTTGCGGCAGGCCCTCTCAAGGCTGCGGAACAGGAATTAGAAGAGCTGGTAAGCCGAGTTTCCTGCGTATGGAAAGGACGGTGCTAACCCTCATTGCGCAGACCGAAAAAGTGCTGGAGAGTACGGTACGTCGAACCCCCCATTGAGACCACATGACAGCTACTAAGTGTTATATCATAGCATCGAAAAAAAATGTCCAAGAGCTACGAGATTATACCTACGTTACATTATCTAAGCAAGGATCTTCGAGAGTTTAAACATTTGTTCGAGAACTACAAAAACCTGATAAGCAAAATCATGGTAGTTGGGAAGCCCGAATTGCATCATAACGGTGCATTATTCGATGGGGATCGAAGAGTATACCTATCAAACTCGGCACTTAGTCGATTTGATAGGTTAAGCGATCGGCTTCAGTATCTCATGCTAAACACTATTGAAGGATACCTCGAAGAGATAGGGGCACTATCCACTACAGTAAGAAAGAGCAGCCAATTACATTATCTGGTTCGTGAACCTGGCTAACTATACACAGTACTTCAACTTAACGCAGCAGAAGGACTCGCAGGCAACGGCAAGACTGACGAGAAGCGCAACGCTACTGGCTAAGCTCAGCGTCTTCTTCCTCCCGATTAGTTTTATGACGAGCTACTTCTCAGTGCAGGTCGAGGATCTGTATGTGTACTGGACGGGCAAGATGTATTGGACAGCGTTTGCGGTGATAGCGAGCGTATCATTTGTGAGTCTGTTCTTCTTCAGCAGGCTGCTCATGTTCGCGATAGACGAACTAGATGCTTGGGCAGCCGTCACAGCGGAATGGATGAGCAGGTTTCTTCAAACTATTCGAACCTGGTTGAGACTTAAACCTAAAGATGGCGATAAAGATGATTAAGAAGATCGATCTGGGCTGTGCTTCGAATTGGGATATACTTTGGTTAATGGCATGAATGAATATCTGATAGGAGTATATGACGAGACGTCATATTAGATGATGCACGAACTTGGCTATGTGTAATGGATTAGTATAATAGGATATATGTACAATATATCCGGGTCATTTATTATATTTATGGTACCAGGTGATCTACTATGTATTCTTACGTAGTGTGGGCTAGGTAAGTTGGGTAAAGTGCTTACATACACGTATATTACGTAGATAAAGCTACCCAAGATATACGTAGTGTACTTAATTGAGCCCTTCTGAACCAATAGAAATATATTCGATATAACCCCATTAAACCTAAACTTCTTTGTTGAGTACGAACATTAGTATTCCGTACGATGAATTAAATATAATAGATGTATGTTGGAGCTTAACACATGCAACGTACGTAGAGGTAAGCTTGAGCTATGTACATTCTAATACTTGATCTTTAACCTTCCATTTCGCATGCATTAGCTTTAAACCAAGAGGGGAAGCTGGCCTCGTGACTCTTGACTTTGATGTTCTTGCAGGTACGAAGTTGTACAATTCTCCCTTTCTTAGGCATATGTCATGTGCACGTATTCTTACATTACATAACTATTCGTACGTACTCCTTTTCTCTTTCTCTGCGCCTCTTTAATTATTGTCACACTTTTATTTCTTATACCTAATCTACATTCATCCTATTGTCCCTATTCAAATCGATCACTTACATGAAATAAATACTATTACAAGGTACTTAGTTACTATTTTTTAAGACACAACTTACATATCCAGAAAAGATCGAGTGGGATGAAAGTGCATATGTATGTACCACGCAGTATGTAGGCGTTGCCACCTCTTCCCAAGATTCAGGTGCTCTAGGGCTGCAGCTACCCCTGCCACCCCTGGTTTTAGTTCGATCAATTAATTCGATTAGTTGGTCCCTGATCACTACTAACCACACCTGCCACACCCACATCCTTTGCGAATCCCCAATTGCACATCATTCACACCCTTTCCCTTCTACATCGGGACGGTAATGACGTTTTGCTGCTTGTTGGTACGTACGACCATCGTTTAAAACGTCTTAACCACCTCGAGTTTGTCCTCTGCTTCACCGTTTGATCGCTCTTAAATTAATCACCCTTGCGACACATCCACAATCTATATTCTCCCACTCGCACGCTAGGCGGTGAACTTTTTTCTTCTATTTATTTACCTACTCCAGAAGAAGCAGGCAAATCCTTTCGAAATTTCGATCTCTCCATGACCTTATACTGTGCTCCTAAAAAAAGAACGACAAGTAATCGACCGAGCACGTGTGCAATATGCCTTCGTTTAACCCCAACGGAGTAGCCAACGGCCACCTTGGCCAGTTACGACACATTCCAATTTCCTACGATAACGACAATTCCAATGCCTCAGCTCGTGCACTTATCCTCGCCCTACGTCCAGAATGGTCGAGTCCTGACTCCAATATTGAATTCGTACCATTCAAGGATGGTATAACCAACACGTTACTAAAAGCCATCAATAAGAAGGAAGGTCTATCTCCAGACGAGGTGGATAAGGAGGCGGTTCTACTACGAGCATATGGACACGGAACCGATGTTCTCATAGACAGGCACCGCGAGACCCAAAATCACGAGCTGCTGATGAGATGTGGCTTGGCTCCTGAATTACTCGCCCGCTTCGATAATGGCATGATATATCGTTATATCCGAGGCACGGCCACTCAACCTGCCGACTTGAGGACGCCGTCTATATATTTAGCTGTTGCGAGGCGGTTAGCACAGTGGCACGCTACCGTGCCCTGCATATATGAGACACATGCGCAGAGGAATGGGGTAAATGGGACCAGCAACGGTCATCACGAAGTGGAAATTGAGCATGCCGCACCAGGGAAACCTTCGCCCAACGTATGGACGGTTATGCAGAAGTGGATCCTTGCCCTCCCCACGAAGACGGAGGCCCAGCGCACAAGACAGGCGACCCTCCAGCAGGAGCTAACTAAGCTCGTTGACGAGCTAAGCCAACGGCCTGGGCTGGGCGACAATGGCGTAAGTAGTACTGGAAATCCAACAAGTAGTTTTCTCGGATGCTAACTGGAGGTACTAATAGCTTGTCTTTGCGCACTGCGATCTCCTGAGTGGAAATGTGATAATTGAGCCTCAAGATTTAAGCAGCACTAAAAAGGAGGGCGGTCCGCAGACAGTAGTCAGTTTTATAGACTATGAATATGCCACCCCTTCCCCTGCAGCGTTCGACTTGGCTAACCACTTTGCGGAATGGGGTGGGTTTGACTGCGACTTTACTGTGTTACCAACTCGAGCACAACGGCTAGAGTTTATACGGGAATATATTCACACCTACTTCAGTCTATTACCTAACAAGCCTGATAACATAGACGAGGAAGCAGAAGCACAGAAACTATTTGCTGAAGTAGATATATTCCGTGGTGTGCCCGGACTTTACTGGGGAATCTGGGCCTTGATCCAGGCGACCATCTCGCACATCGATTTTGACTACGCGGAATACGCTGAGATTAGGCTAGGAGAGTATTGGGGGTGGAGAGAGGCTAGCAAATATGACGGCAAATTAACAGGAAAGGAGTTGTCGGTACGGGAAAAGAGGTGGGCGCAGTTGGAATAGATTTTCAGGCATTTTCAGGGTAAGATGCGATAGGGGAGTCATAACCGCATTTTAATAGATACCATTATGATAAAGGGCACGTTTGAGGAAACTTGGACTACGCGGGAATTATAGCTACGATCATATAATACTTGAGACTAGACGGAGGAGTTGGGGGGCATTTAGAATAGTCTTGGACTTAAGCTAAGGCGGTATCGACGTGTTTTCCGTCTCGAGAAATAGGAATGTTGCTTGATCGATGGCTCGGACTGATGGTATTGCGGCGTGAGCTACTTGATTTGAAGTTATGAATGCCTGCCTATTGGATTCCAAGTTTCTCGGTTGATGTACACGAGAAATAATATATAGGACGCACGCATTTAGATCCCAATTGGAGCTCGGATATAAAATACTCCTAACCCTGACTCTCGAGCTGGCTGACCCGGAATACTAGCCTTCAACAGTACAATGGGAGAAGCAAGTGGTCAAAAAAGACCGCTGGGGACTACGAATCGTTACGTATCGGGGGCAATGCATCAGTGTCTCGTCTGTAGGCGACAGCTACTTTAAGGCCTCTGTTGGGCTATTAGCGATGTATTAGGTTATGCTGTAGCTCTATCCTACAGAAGATTTATTTCGTGGCGTCTTATTTCTTTTGGTTACTAGAATATCGCAAGGCTATGTGTTAGACTATTGCACTTCTCATCCCGCCGTACGTTTTATAATGTTCTAGTTATATTGGTCAAGGGGAAAGAAGGAAGATGGTGGTGGCGGTGGGGGTATCAAAGCTAGTTGTTCACGAGTAATTATTGCGTTGAAGCCTGGATAAGATGGGGTTTCTAGGACGAAGCGTAATGTGAAATTTGAGGACAACTGTCTACGTGGCTCAGGCTCAGTTTTAGAGATTAATGGTATGTCTGTCCTTGGGGCACGGTCAGCTCCGAATGCCTTTATACTACCTGCCCGTCGATGTAACTAAATGCAAATACACTTAATGAATACCACCATTTCAAACTTAGGATATTCCCCATGTTGCTATTCGCTAGAGAGTGATATAGTGCCTTTGACTAAGCGGCTGGTCGTTATGTGAAGAGGTAGTTTGTGTATAGATTATATAGTGAGCACTGTGGGATCTGGGACTCATGCCTCCTTTAAGTATCTCACTGCCACCCCTTCCAAAATATAAATAGTATAAGGATTGACAGACTATTAAAGTTATATTTATAAATAAAGTGTATATAATTAGCTATCATTGAACGAGACAAAGGTTTTAGGTGAGGAAATCAAAGTGTACGTCCTATTGCTCAGTTAGGTCCAAGTAGACCTACACAATGTTTGCTCTTATCCATCTAGTATACCTAGGTAACTTACAGGCGCTATCATATACATTTTAAAACCATTACCAATTAATAGTTACTCCCTCTTGTTGATATTCGCGGGGAGAAGCATTTAAATACAGTTGCTTTATCCCTACGATATAGTAAAACTTTGATAAGTGTGTCGAAGAGAACGTATAGGATATACATGTATATGTCTATAATATCTGGGTAGCTGTTATAAGGTATAGGGTTGCATGTGATCAAGAATGTATATATATGAGACTTTATATAGGAATAGATACCAAACCTCCTTGGTCAAGCACTGTAGACTAGCCTAGATTAGCAACTGTAAATAGCTATTTTATATTGTTTCGCCTCCTCCCTCGGGATTACTTCCAAGAGATAAACTCTCCACTGCATTAGATTCCAATAACATTACCCGAAAGTCGTTGGTAGCGATGGATCGGTTAAGTACGTGTTTAAGTAGTGGCGAAATATCTAGAGGGCTGCTTGGCAGTTCGTCTAGAGCGAAGGTCATCTCCATGCAATCCACATTCCTGCCTTCGAATTGTGCCCCGACTCCTTGGAGAGGTGGCTGTTCTTGACAGTTTCGAGCAAGCCGAGCCATCCTAATAAGGCGATGCAAGTATCGGGAGTGACGGGCTATGGCATGGTTAGTTTTGTGAGACTAGGTTGAGGTCAGCTCCCTGACTATAACTATACCACAAGTGTTGGTATTGTACCTAATGTTCGAATACGTCAAGGGGCCGGTTGTCTAGTACTGATATTAAAGCTGTGATAAAAAAGGGGTAGCCAACGAAGTCCTTTGGATTACGGACATCTCTTTAAGGTAGTGGTTATAAGCAGTGATTAATGATAGCACAAGGCAATATGTACTCGGGCTGCGATAGTAGATCGACAACGGAAGGATTAATCGCAGAACAAGAGTCACGGCACTGATTTAAACATTGAATAAGTATTATGAATCGTAATAAGGTCTAGTCAGCAGTGGGGAAATCAGGGGAAGGAAGTTCACGAGCAGCTGACGCTTCCATGATAGATGATGGTTATATAGAGCTAAAGATCGCGGATAGACACCAACAATCGCTGAATGGGGAGTAAAGCAGCGATCTATCGATTGACAAGGATAGCGAGGAGGCATGGGGATAACCTGTAGCCTTTAATGCTGGAAATGGGGGGCGAGAGTGACTACTATCTAGCCACGGAGGGGAGGGGAAGCTGTTGGACAACAACCTTGACTCAAGTGTGTGAGTATTAGGAATTACGCATCTTATTGGACTATTAGGCACGAGCTGAAGGATACGCATACGCGATCCATCACCCGGTTTCTTTAGTGCTCATTTTGTTTGATATCACGATGTCGATGGAAATAACAACTGCTATCACGTCGACAGCTCACTAACAGTTTACTTTACCAAGACGATGACGAATACCACCAAGATATTTGATGGTACTGACGAATAATAATCACTGCACCACCAACTATAATAAACAAAATTGAATCATCGCACATCAGCGGCGCGCTGTCGTGCAAGAAGTCGGAAATTATGATGGGTTTGGGGGCCAGCTGAGAGTAAGGCAAGTTTTGACTATGCCCAAAAGGAGAATTTAGAATGCTGCCTTATCGCCTTATCACCCTATCGCCCTATCGCAGCCCCAATCCACGCAGCACGTCAGCTAAAGATACTTGGGTACTTGGAACGAAAAGGGACGGGGGTGCCCAGGTATTCAAGAGCTGAGGGAATCGGCAGGCTTCGCAAGCTGGCAAGTGCTCCAAACGCACAGATAAGAATTGCGAACCTTCCTCGAGGCGCGGTGTGGAGAGCATTATAACCCCACCAATCAGAAAGACTCCTACATATATCTTGAGCTGCAAAGGGTTTAGTTACCAAACAGCCAGCCAGCCAGCCAGACGAGGGTGGGGGCATAAAATGGGGCATATGAGAACAGGGAGGGAAGGCCTAAAGTGAATTTCATATTCTCTCATACCTATCTTCCCTCCATCCATCTACCTATCATCAGCCAAGTCGACCTACTCGACAAAATACAAATACAAATACATAGTATCTAGCCCATTTGCCCATCTACCCATCTATTCACCTGCAGGTATATTTCTTGGCGACGCGCAATCCTAGGTGTGACGAGCGTGTTCCGGGCATCATGATTCGAACAGAGAATATACTCTTTGCTGCTGGGTGAGCTTTGCATGCCGCCTGTTTCTGACCGCCTCTGCCCTTGCAATTCTGTCATTCGCGCACGCGATTTCGCTCGTTGCCACCTCATCTTTCATCGGCCTTGCTTCCCCAACTCCTTCTACATACATACATACCTACTCCCCAATGCTGCCTAGGTAGCTACGTAGTCCGACACTTATCCATATCTTCTACCTATTATACTACCTACGTACGGGACTACATACATGTATGTAGTTAGTACGACAAGGGTCAAGGAGAGAAATGGGCGGCTTCCCTCAAACGGCAATGCTGAATCGGAGCTGATAGTCACACGTTGCTTAATGAGGGAAGTGGTTTCAGCAGGCGCTGAAATCGGACTATTCCCTTCTCTGACGAGAAATGTCTGTGCGGAAATATACATATGAGGCAAGTCAGAAGTCAGAGGAGAAGAGAGGCAGCGAAAGAAACGACGCTTGCATCTGCAACACTCAATTAGCCCACGCAGAATAGCCTGCACCCCAATGAACGGCGGACGATGGACGAGACCAAAGTTTCGCCTAGACCGTCTCGGCACTTATCAATGCACTTAAGAAACATGACGTTCCTAACTCGGGAAGTGATCAGCAAAGGTGTCGATGCATGTGCCGGATCATATGGGTCGACGTCCGATTCCCTCCCGCATGGCTGCGTCTTCTTACAAAGTATTTTTTTTTCTTCGGGGCGGCCTAACACCCTGTTTCCCGTCTGATGCCGTCTGATGTCCAGACAGATATGGTATCGCAATGGTCTGTGTGTAGGGAATGCTGGTTTTAGAAAGAACCACATTCGTGATTAAAACCGATTGCTACCGCACCATTTAAAATTAGGGTGGTTGAAGAAAAAAAAAAAACCCAACCGATGGAGATGAGGTGAAGCGGAGCGGAGCGAGCAACGTGGGATGATGGTCTAGAGCGTGTGGGAAGAAAAAAAAAAGGTCAGCCGAAACAAATTGCATGGACGGTTGTTTGGAGCTGATGCTAGGCTGTTCTTAGCGGCAAGTAAATTACCGGGCTGAGGCGGTCGGGTGGCCGCTAGGGTTACGCACTGGCGTTGAGGCTTTATCTGGCTGACTGTGGACTGCCTACTACCTACCTCGGTATGTACCTACTCTAATAAAGTACCCGGCTGGCGACTGGTGAGAGAATTCTCCAAGTTGGGGGCGACAATAGCGGACGGCGGACGCATCTATCCATCTTATCCTATGTAGGTAGGTACATGTATGGCAGATTCCTCCGGATGCGCCCCCGAACGACTTGTTAGAGTGCTGATAGACATTTTCTGCTGTTAGGTATACTACGTACATATGTACATACCTATCTTCTTATATTCTCACTCATCACTGCAGAATGTAACTCTAGATATAAGACGGAACCTTCTGCATATTTCGTACATTAGGTAGGTAGGTATGTACATAATACCCGTACCTAACCTTAGGTACTCATCCTTACAATTATTTCTTACTGGCACCTTCGTGTGATATGTAAGTTAGGGCAACACAAACGTGAATGTCAAGCAGATTTACGGCTCTAGTAATTCTTAAGGATGCCGTCTCGAATTTGACGACACGATTTATATGGATGGCATCGTATAAGAATAGAAAGGTGATAATAGGTACCTAACACGTGCGCTTACACAAAGACTCCCTTTAGGTGACACCTCCCGGGGCCGCGAACTATTGTACGTGCATAGACCGGAGAAGCTGATACCTACCCATCAGCTAGATGCTACTGTCGGTAGATAAGAGCAATTGACTGGCATGGGATCAATGGTAACGTGATTAGTCGTCATCTCTTATTGGTCAAACACTCCCTGGTCTCCCTTTTTTTCCCTTTGGGTTTTTCATATCATTGTGCCACCGTACCACAGCTCAAACCTGCTGAAGTTGCAATCACTCTGTGAGCACTAGCATCGATCAGCGTCAACTCAAACCAGAGCTGGACATCCAGCCGTCAAAGTTTCCCGCCTGTCATGTATGCAGCTACCGATTGAAATGCAAACCCGCGCGTACTACCTCACCGTTATACTCCACCGATGTAGCCAATAGCTCTCGGCTTATCCATCTTGGAGACGGGACTGCTACGGGGCATTCGAACCCTCGCTCGTCAGCAATGCTTAGCCGCCTGAGGAGACATACATAGGCGGATAATGATAGGTGGCGTGTAAGTATCCAGCACATCCAACATAACATCTAGCACCGTTGCTATTTGCGTGCTCGCTACGCTACCGTGTATGGTGGACGAAGGGAAGGACGGATACCTACTAGCGAATCCAGGGAGAGGTTAGGTTAGGTTAGGTAGGGCTTGTTTATTTAATTAAGAAGGGATACGGAGTTTAGATGACGCGGGCAAAGGTCTCGATCTGTTATGTAGTTCTCTTGGTACTATAATACTAAATGATATATGTATGCAATGTATGCAGTGTAGAAGGGCTCAGCTAATAAGAATGATAACGATGACGGTGGTGGTGGTTTGTTACACCTTCACACACTTTACATACATACATACATACCTTGCATACATGTCTAGACACAACTTTGGCCAAGGTAGTAGTTAACACGGTGGTCCCAGTAGCACGTTATCGGAAGAAAACGACGCAAGAAGATAAAAGAAAAAAATAATAAAGAATCTACAGCATCTCATTAGTCGCCTACCTCGAGCAACTTTTAGCCAGGGCTTTAGCTGGATCATCTTAGTCCAGATTAGCAAAGGTTCGATTATAATAATATCCAACGGCCTTGTTTTACCACACCCCCTGTCCGCTAACTTATATCCAGTTTACATAGACTAATGTACTCGGTACTTAACTAAGCAGGTATAGGTATTACCTACTAGTCTATGCACTGTATATCTAGGTAATAAGGGACTTCGGTTCTCCATATCTCGTACATACTTTTTTCCTTTTTTCTTCTTCTTTGCTTCGGTGTCTTACCTAGTAGTTTTGATTTAGAAAAAGAAGTAAATAAAAAGTGTTGTCGTCGTTTTAGTCAGTTAGTTAACTGTTAACTTAAAGTTTACGCTCATGATCTTATTATAACCAACTTCGTATTAGCTCTTATGATATACATATATAAATTGCGTAAGTCGTCCTTCCCACGGATGAGGATCCAATGGTCGGTAGTCGATGCCCATACCGAAAACAATATGTATTGTACAATACATACACTACATCTACCTACGTACAATACATACATTATATATACTGTACCTGGGTCTCGAAGGTGTCGACGCTCCGCACCGACCTCCCGAATACCCCGGCAGCCCGGGAGCTAGAATCCTTGCAGGGCGTTGCACCTTGCTTTTACACCTTGCACCCCCTTCCAACTTCCGTTCAATTGCGCGTTCGGGCTATGTATGTAGTGTATGTATTGTACAAGTAATAATATATAGGTATTTTTTTTTTTTTTGCCTTTCCTCTTTTGCCCTGCGCTTACCCTTTTTTACCCCCTTCTCCATTCCAAGATTTTTATGTTATCCCCTGGGATAATTGTGCAGCAGCTGGCTCCATGTATGTGTAATCTGCCTGTGGTAGTGGTCGCCCCACCTTCCTGTCAACCTAGCCAGCCATTTTTTACTGGGTATTACTAGGTACCTACCTATCTCTTGCTTGTCTATCAGGTCCAGTCTGCTGCTTCCTCGATCGCGACGACCCCAAAAGTTATTAGCCAATTTGCCCTCAAACCTAAGCCTGCTATCTTTCATAAATTTTTTCTTCTTCTTCTTCCCTTCTCTTTTGGTACCGAGATAACTTGCGGGAAAAGGAAAAATAGAAGAGAGAAGCCCAAAAATTCTTCCCTCCCTTTCCTTTTTTTATACCTTTTTTTTTACCCCCACAAGAAAACAGCTAGATGTTCTAAGTTCACATCCACCCCTCGCGACATAGTCCCCGATAGGCGTCCTGCAGCCAATCTTTAAAATTTGTTGTTGCGATTGGCTCATTTCGTCACGAGGCGCAGTCATTAACTTTTTTCCCTTTTCCCTTCCCTTACAACCTTTTGGCCGATGTTTCCGTCATGAACATCAAGTTTATGATCGTCTCTTCGTCCCTCGTAAACCGCAGTTGATGTGTACCGCTAGGTCACGCGCGCAAGCGGGAAGCGAGTCTGCGCGCGAGCGACTGAAAAAGTGAGAGTGAGAGTGAGTGTGAGAGTAAGAGTAAGAGTGAGAGAAAGAGCTGGTGAGGTGGAGAGCGGCTCAGCCTTAGGCCAGTTCAGCCCGCTTGTTGCGGCACAGGCGCCGGTCCCGTATATATACCACAGATGTACGGCTCAGGCCCAAGGCTATAAAAAGAAAGGGACGAAATAAAAGTTGGGAAGAAAACATAATAGCCTCGGACCCCAACTTGGACTTTGGCGCAAAAGGGTGCGAGAGGGGAGGAATTATGGCTGCCGACCCGTTGGAGCCTCGACTCGACCGTCGCGGCTCCCTGCTCGATGGTCGGGATGCTCAAGTCACACCCGGCTTCGACCCGTCTTTAGACCCCACGATTAGACAGCTGTTCGAACAGCAAGCTGAAATCCAGGCGAAACTAGCCGCCCTACTTCCAGCCAAGTATCTTCCAAACAGTAAACTAGAGCTGGATATGCTTCGTCGAAAGCTTAGAGCACTGGAGGCCTATGTTAAGAGTCAAAGTAAGTGGCCTCTATTTTAAATCGCGCGCTGCCCAATTGGCCTTGTACTATATTCTGATACACGTAAACCAAAAAGACCTTCCTGGGACCGTTCCCATATTATCTGACATCGAAGAGGCCCGCGCCCTGCAGTATAAATGCGAGTGCATCGAGAGTTTCTTAATAGACCAAGGTATGTGATTGAGTCGTCTCGTATTGTTTTCCCCTTTCACCTAACGTGCGTGTCGTCGTAACAGGGTTGGATCTTCATGATGCACAGTTTCTGCATGCCTTGAAGCTTTTCGGTCAAGATGACTCGCCACCTGGCTACGATGCTTGGCTGGATAAGAACCTCTCATTTTATGATCCCATCTTCCGGGGATGGAGGATGAGGGAGACTATACCTCTCATATCAAGGCGTCAGGCTTCCTTCAAGTGTTGGGATGACCGATGCTTATATTATATATATGGCTTTTCTAATCCCGAAGAACGGGACGAGCATCTAAATCAACACGTTATCCCTCCGAAGAGGGATTCGGGTCTATCGATTGGCACGATACCGCCGATTGTCTTCCCGGACCAGTCGTCGTCACGACTGTTCAGTACCGATCACATAAACCGGAGCTCACCGGCGACGTTGCCACGGCTTTCTGTTCCCCCTTCGCTGCCTCCGCTGGCTACTACCAATCAACCTAGAGATCGGCGTGAGTCAACGATTGGCTTTCCCTTTGCAAATGAGTTACCTCCTCCTCAACCTAGGGGGTCGGTAGACTCCGAACCGGATTCTTTGCTACCGCCCTTAAAACGAAGTAGGGTCGGACACGGAAGACTCGAATCTATAGGTGAGCTGAGGCTGCCACGTGATGCAGGACCATGCCTCCGCTGTAAGGTCTATGCGAAGCCTGTAGGTAAACCCGCTTGCGTATGGATATGACACCTGCTTATCGTCTTTAGTGCGATTCGAAGGACGACTGTGCGTTTTGCTGCGAATCTGCTGGCTCTGCTAGCGATGAGTTTTGGGGCGTACTCGGATGCCATCGTGGCTCCCTGGTCTCGCTAGCTGATTACATGTTACCAGGTATAACCAACCCCTCGCATCGATTAGACGTTGGAAAGCGGCATATACTCACTCCCACATAGAAGCTCTTTCCCCGAGGCAGGTTCACACGCCTGTCACGTCACCTATGGCAAGGCGTCGAAACATGAACGACTACCTCGAACGGACCTATCTCGTAAGCCAGAGCATGTCGGATATGGTGAAGTCGCATATGGACTTCGACGATGGGTTTTGGTGGACTGAAGATTTAGCATCGTTACCAATGCCTAATCCTACCTTGGCGACTTATTCCAAGGAACCCAAGGATAAGCCGCCACCGGTATTGAAAGTACTAGCAGCGAGTTGGAATGCGGAAGGTGTTCCCTTTCAATTCTGGGAACTGTTTAGACTAACAGGTTTCATGTCGGAGAGCCGAGAATTAGAGGCAGTGACTTATCCTGTGCTATATCGTGCAAAATTACTCTTAAGAGAGATTTTATTCTATGACTTACAGCAGCCCGAGCCGTCGATACGAACCGAGGTCAACTTGCCTAATGTCACGAATGCCCAAAATTCCCCCGACGATATAGACTACGAAGGACGGAACCGGCTAATATACAACTGCATGGTTCAATTTTTGCAATCCTTCGAGAGTACGACTATGCGAAGAGTCATCTCTGATCCTAAAAGCTGGCTAGCTGTTTTTGTTTCGCTTTGTATTTTTAGCATCGTGAGGACGATCTTGGCAGACCTGATCTCTACGCCATCAAGGGCCATTCCCGCGCAATCGCAATCAGGGTTCCCCATGCCCGCAGGCGCCACATCTATGCACAGCGTCTATAAGGCGTTGGTAAGTGTATTCGCTTGGTCTACGCCGATGATAATCGACGACCCTGCTCTCGAGTTGGACATACACGACCGCGCGTTATTTGCTACGACCGCTGCGGCTGTTCGAAAAGATGATTGGATTGCGTTAGGAATTCGATCTTCTAGAGATTTCCTCCTGGGACTTGGGAGCGGTTACTTAGATGGTAGTGCCGGAGGGAGTGCTGGATTTAATGGCTTCTTTAGACAACGGACGCCCATCTACCGGCATGTGTCGTATCAACAGCCTTCTGTTGTTGGCCAAGCCGGTGAGGCTCGGAAATCGGTCATACAGTGGCGCCCAATCGACCCCTGGGCGAATAGGAACGAGCAAGAAATGCTACCGGCGACGTATGCTATAGAAAATCCAGAGCCTGGGAGGAGGCATACGGTAGGAGAGAACCCCGTGTTTTCGCGGGCGATTGCTAGGGGACTCAGCTCCCCTTCCAAACTTAGAACTTCTTACCAGCGACCGCCGCTTCGGCGCGTGTTCTGTACTAAGTGTCACGAATACCCCGAGGGTTTCCGCGGCGAACACGAACTTCGAAGGCATAACGACGCCAAGCACGCGTCTTTAGTGAAGAGATGGGTTTGTACCGAGCCGCAGACGGCGAGTCCGCATAACTCTCCACAACCCGTAATACCACTTTCGAAGTGCAAGGCTTGTGTTACGCAGAAACGATACGGTGCTTATTATAATGCGGCTGCTCACTTACGGCGGGCTCACTTCCACCCGCATAGAAGCGGCAAAGCTAGCGGCGATTGGCCCCCGATGACTGTCTTGAAAGATTGGATGCGAGAAGTACGGCAGTCCATCGATGTCAATGAAAACGATACATCTAGCGGGGAAGAGGATAACGACGTAAGAATGATGGAGGATTATGCATTGCCGCGACAATCTTCTTTCTTAGAGGCTCCTCGGCTTGCGCCCGCGCCGCCTCAGGGGCCATTATTAGCCCCGTCGATAGCCCCGTCACTAGACAGCACTGCACACAGCAGTCCTGTTATACCAAAGGCCGAGGATAACAGGAACCGATGTCCTCACCCGGATTGTGGCCGGGTATTCAAAGATCTAGCAGCGCATATGCTGACGCATCAGGAGGAGCGGCCTGAGAAATGTCCTATAGAGAGTTGCGAATACCACACTAAAGGGTTTGCACGGAAGTACGACAAAAATAGACACGCCTTAACACACTATAAGGGGACGATGGTTTGCCCCTTTTGTCCGGGACCCGGCACAGCTTACGAAAAGGCCTTCAACAGGGCTGATGTTTTCAAGCGGCACTTAACGGCCGTACATAATGTCGAACAGACTCCCCCTAACAGCCGAAAGATGATCATCACTGGGAATAGTTCTCGGAACGGCGGGGATGCCAAGTGTTCTATCTGTCAGACCCGATTCTCGACGGCGCAGGAGTTCTACGAGCATCTAGACGACTGTGTCCTAAACGTAATTGTTCCGACGACGCCCAAGGCGTTAAAGGACCGGGTCTCAACGCCTCAGAAGGGCGATGATAGGAGCATCATGGTGGCTCTAGAGGATTCCGACGAAAAGAGTAAAAGTGAAGGGAAGGGGTCCGCTGACGTCTCCCCCGGCAGGACGATAGAACCGGTACGAGGGGACAAGATGGATGTGGATTCGGACAGGGATTAAGGCATATGGAATTATGTCTTGTACATACGAGGGAGCGGAGAAAAAGCAGAGGAGTTTGGAAGATATCATGATATACTACTTACGAGGCCGTTATATTCGTGTATACAAACAAGCTTGGGATGAATATCAGGAAGTTGAACGATATACCGTACATAGTTAATGGCCTATATAATTCCGTTGTAATTTTAATTTTCATTAGACAGATGGATATGAAGCGAGACTGGTGGATGACGAGCTCTGATTATGTTCGTCATGGGCAATGATCGACGAGGAACAAGCCGCTGTCCAGGCCCGAGGAGAGTATGGGAAGGGTTGATAGATAAGTCAGCGGCTGGTAGGATAGGACGGGATAGGTTAGATTAGGTGAGGGCTCTTTGGCTTACCCGGCGACCCGTCTTACGTGCTTTGGGGTTTCGGGCTGGGCTTACTGAGGGAGGGAATGGGGGTGGTGTCTATCTAACGTATACCAGGTACCTAATGTATAATATAACAGGTACCTACCTGGGTACTAACCTATAGAGTTCTTATCTGTTGAGCCTCGTCAGCTTGAAGCTTTGGCGTCGTTACACGCGCCGGTACATGTAATGAAGAAAAGATAAATCCTTCGGGGTTAAGGGGGGTGGGTAAGCCGCATGGCAGTGCCGGAGCCTGCTTACCTAGGTAGGTAGGTAAGCGAATACCTACCTAAGCTATGTATTATGTAGAAGAGGATTTACAGGGGGGCTACTACATATGTAGGTAGATAGGTAGGTAAGATTACTTATTACTCGTTAGCTAAGGGTATAGTGGTGGGCGTAGTGTACGTGGGAATGGGGTGTCGTCGTATGTACAAGCAATATACTGCATTATAGCCGCACTTACACGCGTATTCCGTACGGGAAATGGGGATGTATGCAGGTCAGATAGAATTAGATAGGTATTTCTCTATCTATCTACTGGGATCCCCATATCGCGCCAAGCACACACGCGCTACGGACTGTTTATTCGCCATACTATGCCAATATCATGGAGAAAAAGTAATAGTTAACTAGGTTAGTGACGATATGTTGTTTCCTGGGCCACGTGGGTGGGTTGAAACGTCCGTAATTTCGTAGTTACCTAGTCGAGGTGGGAGGCTGGCGAGCTGCAAGGTAAGGGTATAGGACTTAGGTAGGTAGGAGTATGATATGGGGACCAAGAGGCCATAGCTCCCTCCCCTATACCCCTATATAGGTCCGGGCCGACTTTGAAACGACTAGATTGCTGGGAAGGATTAGTTATTTAATAAAACGCAATATCTTTCTTATCCTTCTTGTATAGGTAGCCATGTTACGTATCTCCCAGGTTGAAGCCGAGGGCTTATGCAATATATACCTACCTACCTACTCACCAAGTAAGTAAGTAAGAGGTAAGTATAGTTATAGTTAATTATACGAATTATGAACCCGTCCATAACTCGCCCGACTAACCCGAGGAATTTCACAAATCAGGGTCGCAGACAGACTCTTGGGTTTAAGACGAGCCGATGAATAACGATGCTTTAGGTACCTAGGTATCTATGCCCTGTATTTACGTAGTTATAGTATAGCCACGTAATGTAGGTATTCCGTAGACTTTTAGAAGTCACTAAGTTAAGTTAAATAGGTTAGGTACCTATTATACGATATATGAATGTCTGAGTCTACCATCATCATATATGAATGCTTTCTTAACTACATCTTACGGGAGTATACAAAGCATATTTAAACCTACTCTTACTACCAGTATATATTATATCAAGTAATATTCTCCAACGGCACTAACAAGACATAGTATCATCCCAATTCGCGATACAAATAGAGTTGACCAAGCTTATATATCTGTATCTATATGCCTAGTAAATAATATGTATATGTATATGTGCTTAGGTATATATCGATCTCGTAGATAGTATTTCATTTTCTCTCTCATCTTTCTTTCTCCCTTCCATTCCATTCTTCCCACTTTCAAATAGGGTATCATCATCACCAGCCATACATACATACATGCACCTCGTAACCTATTCATACACGCGTGCACACGTTCCCGTCAAACAAGTAAGCCGACAACTCCGGCCTCGTATGCACATACCCCGTACCTCGTAACACATAAGAAATCCTCCCCCGTCTCGGGTCCAAAGCAGTCACCAGTCTGAGTAAACCATACGTCTCCCTTCATCCACTTATGCAGCACATCTCCTCTAGTAGCCAGCCCTCCTATTGGCAGCAGCAGGAGGAGAAACTGGCTTCCTAGCATACCCATTCAACATCCTAAAGCCCGCACCACACGTACGCCCCTCCTCAACAACCTCATACACACCATCAAGGCACTTCCCCGCCTCGCGCATTTCCGGCGCCTCGGTCGCAAGGAAGCCCAGGCGGCCTTCGGACGCCACCTTTTCCATCTCGCAGCGCAGCAGCCAGCGCTCCCACGCCCAGCTGCCCGCCAGTCCCGCGGTGGGGGCCGCCGCCTCCGTGCTGCCCGAGACCATAGCCTCGAGCTCGAGGGGGCGTTCGACGCCATTGCTATCGCGCGCGACTTTCCTGTTACGTCGGACGGCCGGATCCGCGCCCATCGGCAGACACACCCACGCACGACGCACCTGGTCGAAGCCGGCGCGGTGTAGGCGGCCGAGGAACATGCGCGTGGGGCTGGGGTCGTAACCGAGGGTCTTGAGGGCAAAGCCGAACTCGACGCTCTTGGCGAGCCCTAGAGGGCCAGCGTTTGTGATGTCCGAATCTAGGACGGAGAACTCAAGGTACCCGCCGGGCTTGAGAACGCGCATACACTCGGCCAGACAGCTATCCCACTCGTCCTCGCCGTTCTCACCGATGAACTTGAGGATAGAGTGCAGCTCACGCGCCGATACAAGGTCGAAGTGTGCGTCGGGGAACGGTAACTTGGCGAGCCGCGAGACGGCGACCTGGCGGTGGTTCGGCGGTCCCCGGATGTTGGAGTTGGACAGCTGGCGGATGGCCTTGGTAGTCACCGTGTAGACCTTGGTGTTCGGGTACATGATAGCGCAGTGCCAGGCCCAGTCGCAAGTAGCCTGGCCACCGAGGTCGAGGATGCGGGCACGATCCCTAGCGCCGCCGATACGGGAGAGACGAGCCAGACGCTTGGCGATAGGCGCGGAAAATAGACGGCCTCCGTTCAAAGCCTTAGTAGCGCCGACGTGCCAGTTTGCCATGGACATCTGGGCCCACGCCTCGTGTTCCTTGTCCATCTTGAGCTTCTCGGGGTCGTCGACGATAATATCATCGCCGCGGGCCACGTTGGCGCTCATGCGCTTCTTGGCCGAGTGTGGCACTACGGATAATTGGTACTTGCCGAGGAGCTGATTGCGGTGAACCTCGCGTAGGGAGATGCGTTGGGATTGGAGAGCCTCGAAACGTGGGAGACGGTGAACAAAAGGATCTTGACTGCGGGAGCGGATGATGTAATCCTGGAAAGCCCGGTAGTAGGCCGACTCCTGACGAGCGATCTTAGGCGGTAGAGGTTTTGGAATGTTAGTCTTGACGACAATCTCAGAGAAACGGACTGTCTTTTTCTTATGAGCCGGAGATGCCACCTCGGGTTCGGGTTCCTTCTTGGACTCCTCTTCAACGCGAGTAGATTCTACCTCCGTTGCTACCTCAGCCTCCGGCTTGAATTCTTCCTCTGGGAGGATGCCCTTGAGATAAGCCTTCTGAGCCATGAGCCATAATTCGGTCCGGTCTAGGTTGGACAAAGCTGCTTCTTGCTGCTTCTTGGCATATGCGGGATCGTAGGTTGCGACGATCTCCGTAGCGGTGACATCCTCGTTAGGGCTGGAGGGCTCGAGGTGAGCGGCAAGAGGAGATAAAGGGTCTCTTTGCTCAACGCGTCGCGCTGTAAGGACATCTTCGGCAAGATCAGCCCTAGCCTCGACAACGTGCTCCAAGATAACTGGTCTTGCAGTTGGAATGCCATCTGACATGGTACCCCTAATTTCTACAATCTGTTCCACCGGCACCGATAGAAGGGGTGCAACTGCAAACCTCTCAGGACGTGGAGGCGGAGGAGGTAGAGCAGTGGCAGTAGGCAGAGTTGGAACACGAGGAGCAGGCTCATTCCATGGCACTCTGTAGAACTGCTCCGCAGTAGTCGAGGTGGGTGGAGCAATGTCATCGGGTGTCATGGAGGGCAAATGCCAAGTGTGCCTTGTGGCGGGAGAAAGGTCAGAGAAAAAGCCTCCTGGCGAGGGAATATCAAGCCTCGTCAGCCCGTTGAGAGATTGCTGCTGTCGAGTCGAGAGGTGCAGAGCGGGCCGAGACATAGCTGTGAGTAGGCGCGGTGTCTGCTGTGACATTTCTGGTCTCCTCTCGGCGACCTCGATGACCTGCTCTGGGCGGTACTCGCCCTCGCCATCTTCGCTCCCAGATAGCGCTTGCAGGGTAGCCAAGGCAGCGGGTTGTAATTGAACACCAGACCAATCTGCGCTATTGATGTCGTCTTCTCCAATTACTGGCGTAGGCGGAGCGGAGAGAGCAGCCAACTGATCCGAACTTAGACTGCCATCGAGAGAAGGCGGTGCGGAGATAGTTGGCACCTCCTGAGATTGCTGAGCTTGCAGGTAGGACATGACGGCCGGCGACATCTCGACCTTGGGTGGTGGCGTCGGAGGTATTGGTGACAGGAACCTCTTGAACTCCAGCTTACCTGAGAAGTTCTTGACATCTTCGTCCTGCTGCGCCGGGATCACCAAGGGCGGAAGAGCCCGGTGCGAGACTGACGAGGGAACCGAGGATCGCTTCAGCATTGTGTTACGAGAGCTGTTTCGGCGCTTCACCGATGACATTCTCGAAGCTCGTCGAGTATCTTCTTCGTCGGAGACTTCGTAGATATCGTCAAACTCTGTAACATCAGTACTTATGCTAGCCCGGTTCCAGGGGTCCGAGGAAGATATTGATGGAGAGTTGCTCTCCTCTGCGGATGTAGTCGACGGAGATTCAGGCAGTATCGGGGCCGACAAGAAGTGAAAGCCTCGCGGAGTCGGAAAATGGTCACTTCGTGGTGATAGCCATTGTACTATCTTTTCGTTGGACGAACTGGCTTGGTTTTTACCCCGACCCCTCGACGTCCTCTTCTGTGACCCTTCCGAATCTTCCTCCATTATTGTATTAAGTGACCTCCCCGGTCTTCGTGCCAGCGAAGGGGAGGGGGGTTGTTGGTATGTGCTAGACGGTAAAAGCACTAGCTCAGGCATCTTGTGTTTAAAAAATAATACTAGTAAGATTCTTAAAAGGAAAAGAGATAGATGAAACTATATTGGGTTAAATGCAATAACCGTAAGATGTGTTGAAAAAATAACGAAATAACGCCCAGCGTTGTTGAAAGCGAAGTGTAACTTAATTAAAGAAATATACTTTAACGACAGGGACACTTCGATCAACGAAGCGATATAAAATGAGGCAACCTCAAGGAAGCTTGAGAAGAAGAGAATAAGAGAAACGAAGCCTACCAAATGTTTGGGCGAGAGTAGTTTTATGACTCTGACCTCGGAGATGGCCAAGCGGCTATGGTGTGGAGAGAGGCAGGATGAAGAAAGTGAGCGCTTCCAGCCCAGTGGTTTGTTATGCGGATGGACGGGTAACTGCCCATCACCTGCATAGCCTTGGAGTCTTAGTGCAGATTCGGCCAGACACACACGCCTTGGACCCCATTTGGGGCTTGTTTAGGTATGAATGTGTGGTAGCTATGTGGTAGCTGTGCCGAAAGAAGACTGGTGGTCTCGTTGGACGACGTCAATCTAGAGGTTGTATCGGTCGAACTGCCCACACCAACAACCAATCGGGACTAATAGACAAACGACTGGCGGTGATATAATTTTAGAACACCCAGCAACATAAGCCAATAGTCCGACTGGCGCGCGGGAGTGCAGGACGGAGAAAATCGTTGATTGGCAAGACACTGCGGACTTCCAGACCAATGGGGTAAAGGTTACGCTGACTGAGCGCTTAACCGCCCAGCGTCATTTGTGAGGTTCCGTGATTGGTCGAGCCGAGTTCGTCGTGAGATTGATGGTGCAGAAAAACCAAACTTCCAGAACCCAATAAATATAATGGCGGAAGTAAAAAGAACGTCATCTATACTACTAGACGGACTTATTCTACCCATCTAGCCGTCTTGTTTAAATAGCGGTAGGAGTTATTCGCGGCGAGCGGGTTGCTTAGTATTAAGAGATATAATCGACTGGTCTGAGTAGCTAGAATAGTCCTTTTGACCAATACCAATATCTTGTAAGCTTAATAGCCGTCTGAATTATTTCAAAAGCGACAAGTCGGACGACTGCGATATCATGAATGTGAAGTATAATATTAAGAAGACGCCATGTCGGCTCATGATACAGAGGAAGAAATGCCATAAGGCTTGATGGTAAGTGATGAGTGACATACATAAACCTACCTTAACCAAGTAAATCCAACTGTGGCGCCTACTCGACAAGATTACGTAAAGCTGTGGCTTGCAATAAAGTTCCCCTCAAATTTTCATTGGACGCAGCTACCAATCAATCGTAGGTAGTGTACTCTACCTACATAGATCTGCCCTCTGCGCTAGGTTAGTGCAATCAATACCAAGGTTAAACTCAGGAAACGGGCAGTCAATCAGCTGTTTCGCGCCGTGCTCGCGGCGAATTTATTTAACGAAAAAAAACGAAACGCATAAAACGCAAAACTACCTACCCCACCAACCCACCCACCCGGCCTACCATTACATAGTGTAGGTACCTACCTACCTATCGAAACGAACCCCGCGCTCCAGAATCAACAACCAGAAATCCGGTCCCCTTGTTTAAACCAAACAATAAAACAGAATCTCTTAGCCTACGGCCACGACGAAACATCTTGCGTCTCTCCTTTTTTCAACCTATCCCCCCCCTACTCCTCCTCCTCCTCCTCCCCAGTCGCCACCTATATACAAAATCCCTAGTTCAGGAATGGCAGACGTAGAACAGGCAGAAGGCCCCAGCGAGCCCCAGGGCCGCCACGTGATATACTGCGGCGGTAAGTCAAACAAGCAAAACAAGACGCAATACCCACCCGACTCACTAGGTCCCCAGAACCAGCTGTAAACTGACCCTGTCCTGCTGCTATTCTAGTCTGCACCTTACCGCCAGAGGTACGATATTCCCTATTCATAGACCAGCTCCGCGAATGGAATTCGATAAAATAGACGTCATAGAGAAGTGGGGGAAAAAGAAAGTGTACTGATCGTCGAACAAGTAGTACTGCGAATATGGCGGCACCGTCAAGAAATGCCAGGACTGGCTGCAGAAAGCCCACCCGAGCTTATACGAGCGTATATGGTCTCCAGGTACGCAGGACCTCCGAAACACCCCCCATTCCTATAGATAGATAGATACACTCTCTCCTAGGCTGGACAAACCCACTAACGCCAGCTCTCCCCCCCGTCCCGCAGAAGCCCTAGAAGCCGCCACGGCATCGCTCTCCGTCGAGGCACAGAAGCGCGCCGCCAAGGACGCGCAGAAGAAAGCCGCGCAGGCCGAGAAGGCGGAGCAGAAGCAAGCGGATAAGATCGCCAACAGCGTGATAACGATCAAGCGGGTCGAGCGCAACAAGCGCAAATTCGTAACCGCCGTGTCCGGGCTCGAGGCCTTTGGTCTCGACCTGAAGAAGGTCGCCAAGGAATTCGGCAAGAAATTCGCCACGGGCTCCTCCGTAACCAAGGTGCCTAGCGGTGGCGAGGAGATTGTCGTGCAGGGCGACGTATCGGACGAGATCGAGGAGTTCTTGCTAGAAAAATACAAGGACACCATCCCCGAAGACAACATCGAGCTCGTCGACGACAAGAAAAAGAAGGGCTCAACTGCCGCTACCGCCGGCTAGAAGCATATGGCCGTCTTGTCCAAGCTTACGAAGTAGGGGCGCAAGATGAAGAAGAAGAAGAAGAAGAAATCAAAGGGGACGAGATATTGGGAGGAAGATGGGGAAATCTTTTAGATAAAAACGCCAGCAAGGTTCTCATTGTGACCTGACTTGATCCATACCCCCCCTCCAGAACCATAACGCCGAGCGAGATGCAATTAACACATTATAGTCATTTAATATCTAAGCTCTCTTCCTTAACGTCCTCCCTGTCCCCGTTCCAGAGGCAGCGGCTTTTGTTGCCGGGGGCTTTTTGGTTGTGGCTGACTTTATTGTGCTCATGACTGTTTTCTTGCCCGCGGGGGCTGTCGTCTTAGCTACCCTCGAAGCGGTTGTCTTCTTGACTACCGACGTCGAACTGCCATTGCTCGACTCGCTTGTAGTGCTAGCCTTCCGCCTCCCTCGCGTAGACGCTGCAGTCGGGGGACGTGAAGGGACTGCGGCTTGTCGCGCACGTACGGATGCGTTGCCGTTAGCTGAGCTGGTCATAGACGAAGTGGTAGGTTTCCTTGTGCTTGTGATGGCGGGTCGCGATGCCTTCACCCTGTCTGCCATACTCGATATGATATTGGAAGAGGGCTTAGGCGGGGGTCCTTTCATAGGTGAAGCGGGCCTGCTAACTAGCGTCTTTATGGGAGATGCTGCCGGGCGAGCGCGGGGTACTATTCGCGTGTTTGAAGATGTGGGCGACAGGACCTGTCCCGGTTGGATTGCAGCGGGTTCCTTGCCCGGGATGCCGCGAGGCCTCTTCTTAAGATTCTGAACATCGTCGCCTTGGTTCTCCTTATCTAAACCTAGTATTTCCTCGCTAGACGGTGTTAGTTAGCTAGAGAGAATAAACAAATTAAGTTCCTACCTTAGGCCCTTTGCATTGGCTGCTGGAACTGGCTTTCGTGGGAGGGGCTTGGCTGACGCGCCATCCTTTGCAGGGACGGGTGGAGGTCTGGCTACATACGTTGACTTAGGTGGGCGAGGTGGTTGATGCGGCTGTAGTGATTTGGAGAGGAGCTCGCCCATCTTCAGTTTTCGTAAGGCGGTGGGTATTCGGTTAACGCGCATCTCGACGCGTGATCGTAGTTGTTGCGCCTGGATATTGTATTGAGCTCTTAGTCGTCTTGCACGTTCGGTAACTACGATAAAAATTAGTTAAAAATCGAGAAACTTGATTTATTTGGCTCGGCGGGCGCGTCCGTACTCTCTAATTGGAGGTTGTCGATGAGAGCTTGCTTCTGCGCAAGCGATAGGCCTAACTTCCGCTTCTTGATCGGACTTCGTTCGGGCGAACATCTTATCGTGTGTATCTTTTGGCCGTTAATTGAACCTGTTATAGCCTCAGATTTTCTTTTTCGCGTCGCTTTGACCGGTGCCATTTTGTGGAATATTTGTGTCGAGTATTTTTGATGCGGGTTTGGTGAGTAAAAAAATGCGGTAAAGTGTAAAATACGAATTTCTGGACGGACGCGTTGTTTCGTGTAGGGGTTTTTTGAATATGGGGTAGAATGGAGAGTACAAATGCAAGAATTCGGGTGTGTTGATGATGAAACCAATGCTTGTGCAAGTAAACAAAAGAGAGGGATGTGGGACATGCACTTGAGCGATGTGAGTGATGCAATTGGATAACCTGAAACGGTGGATTCGATTAAGTAAAAAAGCTGGCAAGCAACTGGAAGTGGAAGCAACTTGGTCTAAGCTCTTTCACTGTAGGTATTGTACCTTTGTACCCACCTAGGCTACACCTGCCTGACGTTTTGTTCTGAAGAGCTTATCCTCCGATTCCCGATTCCAGCACTGCAGTTACGAAGGTACCTCTTAGCTGTAACTTGCATTCATCAACTTTTCTAATCCGTCATCCAGCCTCGTTGACTTATCCTCTAATCGTCTAGATATCATAAGACAGGCCGGACCTCCATTATTTACACACACAACACCCTCGATCCCGGTTTATTATCACAATACCTCCAAAATGCCGTTGCAAGCTGTTATGATAGTCGTTGATAACAGCGAAAGCAGCCGCAATGGAGATTACCAGCCCTCCCGGTTCGATGCCCAGGCCGATGCGATAAATATTATGTTCGAGAGCATCACCCAGTCCAACCCCGAATCCTCCGTCGGCCTGATGAGCATGGGCGGCAAAGGACCCGAGGTTCTGTCTACGCTGACGACAGAACGGGGCAAGCTGCTCGAAGGTCTTCACCGGACGAAGAAGAAGATCTCGGGCTCGTCCCACCTTGCAACCGGCATCCAGATCGCTAGTGTATGTCAAACCTTCGTTTGCAACTGCAACGGACACATGTGCAGCATGATGAGATCTAAGCTAATGATTGGGTTCCTCCGCGACAGCTAGCATTGAAGCACCGACAAAACAAATCCCAACGCCAGCGCATCATCGTCTTCGTGTGCTCGCCCGTAGCCGACGACGAGAAAAAGCTCGTATCTCTCGCCAAGAAGATGAAGAAGGGCAACATCGACATTGACTTCGTTTTATTTGGCGACCTTGACGACGATGACGTACAGAAGAAGCTTGAGGCTTTCAACAATGCGGTTAAAACCAACGAGAACTCCCATCTTGTTGTTATCCCCCCCAGCGGCAAGCTTCTAAGCGACCAGCTGATAACTACTCCTATCTTGCTCGGAGAGGGAGCTGCTGGTGGTTCGGGTGGTATGGCCGAGGGTGGTGGCGACTTTGGTGATTTCGACTTCGACCCCAGCGCCGACCCTGAGCTGGCTCTTGCTCTACGCATGAGTATGGAAGAGGAGAATGCAAGGCAGGCCAAGCAGGCCAAGGATGAGGCAGATGCTGCGAACAAGACGAGTCTGGAGGGAATACAGGAAGAGAGTGAGAACCAGCCTCTACTAAACGAACACGGTGAGCCTAGCGGAAGCGGATCTGCCGACAAGAAGAGCTCTAAGAAAGACGACGACGACGACAAGATGGACACGTCATAGACGAAGACTTGTTTATCTACAGTCTGTCGAATTCTCGCCGGCGTGGGATCACGGAGTTGTTGGACTTGTACAATTAATAATAGACCAAAGGCCTGTAGCGATGAATTAGGCGGGGAATGACATTCCTGCCGCAATAACAAGGGCAGAGCGCATTTTCTATCAATCAAGTCCCGGGCCGTAATGAAATCCAAGTCTGTTTGTTAACTCCAAACGCCATGCCATGATGCAACTCTAGATAGCTAAGCCTTCCTAATTCCGCCCCCGTCAAGTCGTCAGACCCCCCTCTCCTCCTATGCCTAAAGGTGAGTCCGCAAGAGAAACCCGTGCAATACCTACCAGGTCAGTAAGCCTCTGCATTATCGGGAGTTGTTAATCTCCCTGATATACGAGTTCAGCTTCCTGTCGAAGGTTTCGCAGCGGATAGGCATTTCCAGCTGGTAGAAAGGGTTCTTCATGACGTAGTCGGAATACAAGTCGTAGATCTTGCGTATGGTGATGTCGACGTTGGTCTGCATCGTATCCGTGAACAGCAGAAACTTGGTGCCCGTCAACGTGTTGAAGCACTGCAGCCGGAAGTTCTCCGTCTCCATGACCTCGAGACCCGAGGGCGGATCCGGCCGGCTTGGTATCGGCACGCCTCCCGCGGTCAGCGCCGCTTGATGCTGGTGGTGTTGGGCATTCATTAGCCCTTTCAGCGGGTTGAGACGGGCTGTGATGGCGTGGACTCTGGCGATGGGGTGAGTTAGGTAAGTAAGTAAGTAAATCTGATTCTCATAGCTAGCTGGCTGCCTAAGGCATTGATTGCTAGATGCTGCTAATGAGATAGGGGAGGGCGTGTCTCACCCGTGGAAAGTGCCAGCAAGTACGAGGTAGTCATTCGTGTTCAGCTGGTTCAGGCCATCGCCAAAGGTGCGGTTGTAGATGAGACCGCCGGCCTTGTTGATGACGATGAGAGCTAGTACGCCCCTATATATGAGTTAGTAGTAGTTCCATATTTTATTTATGTTATTTTATTTTATTTCATGGTAGATTGGGGTCTGGTGCTTACATCGTATAGAGATAATTAATGAGGGTTTTGATTTATTCGGATTTTGTCCAAGGGGTTCGGGTTTGGTTTCTTTGCTCATATCTCGTTTAGAAAATACGCGTTCATAGCCTAGCCTTGGTATGAGATATCTCATAGCACACGATCACTTCCCCTACAGCTTTGACTAAGGCCTTAGTTGTTGAACGAAGTCAAAATAACCGAAGTTTCTCCTAAAAAGTCCCTGGTTGTAACCTGCACTGAGGTGAGATATCCTAAGTACTTAGGTACATACGTATCGATCTGACCTAGCGTGCTGGAACTAGACCGGATTTTCACAAGAAGCTTCCCCAAATTCTCCACAATTTAGCGGTCTTAGCACCTAACCTTGTTCATCACAGGCTACCTTCTACAGCGCCAGCCCAGAGCCGCATTATCTGACAGCTGACATTTCTTTCTTTGTCGCATATCCAATCGCATTACCATAATCGCCATACCATCTATCTATCTACCTCCTAACCTTTCAATTGACCGCGCCGGTCTGCGACATAGCAACAAAAAAATAAAAAATAAAAAATAAAAAGAATAATTACTAATTGCTTCCTTTTCCCTCTTCTTGCATCTATCTCTCCGCCGTCACCATCCATCCTATAAAGAAATAGTCCGGACAAGACAGACACGATGTCTCATCCTCCCACGTCGCGGTCCAGAGCACCACCCGCCGGCAACGAGGAGGCTACTACCGTCCTCAGGCTGGGCGAGTTCCAGGACGTCGACACCCTGACGCTATCCGAAGCATCTCTCGTCATCAACGCCCTGGTCGCCAAGCGACGCAACGACCGCAAGAATGTCAACGAGACGGAGTAAGAAGATTCTGTCCCCAATTCCTCTAGGCAATTTTATTTAGCTAGTTTCGGGCGACGAGGACAGGACTAACGTTTGTTCTATTCTTTTTTATATAGGATGTTGACAAAGACTATCGATTACCTGGATACCTTCGCCCGCTTCAAGAAGAAGGAGAACGTCGAGGCCGTGGAGCGATTGTTGAGCTCGCATAAGGAGTTCCACAAGTTTGAGCGCGCGCAATTAGGTACGGTTGTTTGGTTATAGAACCCGCGGTTCTATTGATAAAGCACCTAGGTGAAGGACAAAAAAAAGCTAATCTGGGGGGTCTACTCCTTTAGGGTCGCTTTGCTGCGAGACGGCCGAGGAGGCCAAATACTTAATCCCCTCGATCACCGATAAGATCTCCGACGAAGAGCTACAAGAGCTGCTCAACGAGATCTACAAGCTGATGCCGCGATGATACCGCTCCACAAACCCGTGATGCTCTGGCACAGCATCGTACCGTACCGTACCTCTTTCTTCTGTCTGTTCCTTATAACCGAACAGATCTACCGAAACCCGCAACAACCTCGACGCGAGGCATAATTCCAAGGCTGAGAAAGAAGCTGTGATAATGATGGATTCTAGAGCAACAACAAAGACCGATCGATTTCTTGTCAGTTGGGCGTTTTTTTTTTTTTTTTCATTTGAATTAGACCAGGGGAACTGGTGTTGCACTAAACGGCGTAGGATAAGGAAAAAAAGACTGGCAGGCTTTCTTGATTTCTGTCGTGTTCCATACCCCCCCACGAGATCGGAAGATACAGGCAAAGACTAAATAAATAGCATTCGGTTGGTTTTTGTTCATTCATGATTGTTATTCTCTGGAATATCTTTGGTATAACTAGTGTGATACGATACGTTCTACTTTTTTTGAATCTGTAGGGCTTTTTTATTAACGACGACTATAATAATAATGTCTAAGCCGACAAAGCTAACGTAGCGTTGGGAGGTAAGGTTGTTGTTTAGCATAGGTAGGTAGGTGATGATCTGTAGAAAGTAATCCACCGATAGAAAAAGGCTGGTAAAGTTAGGTTGATAATAAAAAAAGGAGGCTAGAATAACCCCCTATTCAAGTCTTCGGGAAATCCAGCACGATTAGTTTAACCGACCCCCTCCATCGTGGCCATCACCCAATATACAACAAATATACTACAGTTATCCAGCACAGAAACAAGGCCAGAACACTTCGAAATAAAACATCAACCCTACCAACCAATCCCATTCATATTATTAGGTATGCAGGTAATCGACCATCCCCTACGGCAACTCACTCACCCCCCTAAACACCCCCACCCCCATCCCCTGCCCCTGCGCCCTCCACGCCGGATGATCCATCATAAACCGTTCCGGCTCGTCCGCATACGGGGAATTCGGCAACGTCTCCGCGGCGACGCGCTTCGCGATGCGGCGGCGGCGGATGAGCAAGCCGGCGACGAGGAGCGCGGCCAGGGCGAATACGGTGCTGCTTATGCATATACCTGCTATGGCGGCTGTGGAGAGGGGAGGTGGTGGTGATGATGTTGTTGTGTTTGTTGTTGTTGTTGTTGTTGTTGTTTGCGGGAGGGTTGAGGGTGGGGGTGTTTGTGAGGTGGGAGAAGAAGAGGAGGCGGAGGAAGAGGATGGGGATGGGGATGGGGGTAGGAATGGCGGTAGTGGGGGTGGTGTGATTGCCCCTATAGCGGAATCTGACAATGACGACGATGTTGTTGTTGCTGTTGTAGATGGCTCTGGACTGTTATCGGGGGTAATATTCGGAGTAGTCGTGATATCCAGAGTAACCGTCTGCGTCTGCGTCTTAGTCCCACCATCCGGCGGCGAGGTAGTAGTACTCGCGATATTCTCTCCTCCTTCGGTATTCGACGGCAGAGCATCGTCGGGACATCCCCCCGGCTTACACGCCTCCACGGCGCAACATCCCACGAATCCGCCCTGGCAGCTGTAGAACACGAAGCCGGGGTCGCAGGTACCGGGCTCCTTTATATTAGAGCTTCGCTTTCTCTGTTCTTCGCGGTTCATTTTCATTTTCACCATCACCATGGGGCTGGCTGTAGAAGGCGATGATAGATAGAGTGTAGTTGCTCCTGTTGCTATGGTGGTGCTCACTAAGAGAACGTTAGGGTGTAGGTACCGTTTAAGGTGCTCGATAGTGCGGCGGCGACGACTCTATCCAGACATCCGTTCTGGGGGGTAGAGGGCATATCGTTTCGTATCGATATATGAGTGATAGACAAGGTGCCTGGTTAAGATGTAGATTAAGCAGGTATTTAATAAGCAAATACCTTGGGTAGTTATCGAGAAGATAAATAGAGTCTCATAGGGAGAGGATAAAAAACATTGGGAAGGATCTTACGATGAAAAGCAAGCCTAGAAATATATCCATAGTTTAGGTAAATAAATGTCCCTCAAGAACCCTAGTTTATAACCCCTTCGTGGTACCTATCAAGCAAGCCGATTAGATCTAGAAGTGTTTGCCTTGCTTTGCCTTGCCTTGCCCTGCCCTTAGATGAGATGTAGATATACATATTAGTTACACCCGCCGTTGCATCTAAGTACTAGGTTAGGTAGGTAGCTCGCCATATGGGAAAGGGGAATACCTACTATGTAGATATAAGAAGGTTGCCCATTATCTTCCGCCGTAACACGGGATTTCGACTATATCCTACATCCCATCCCACCCCATCCCATCTCCCTAACTTCCGAACGAACTAGCTCTTCGTATACTACGTTGCACAGACGCCTTATTCCCCGTACAACCAGCTACATAGTACGTAGCTATCCAGACTTTTCTTCTTTTCTTTTTTTTTCTTCTTCCAACAGTCTAAGTAACATGGATACCCTTCCCTCCCCTTCCACCACCCACCCCCTCGTGAACGCAAACAAGACAAAAGAAAAAGCTTCGGTAAGGGATTGACTAGTTAGAATATTTCGTTTGCTTCCGCTTTGACACCTAGTTAGTTAATATATATTAGAAACGCAAACCCTCCACCTGCCCTGCTCTGCTCAGCCCAGACGGAGAGCCGTATCTGGGATTAGGCAGCTAGACAGAAAAATACGGAAGTTTATTTGATATAAACCTGACTTTCGGTTTTATTCAGGGGTCGGTTAGAAAGATATAGCGGCGGAGTTTGCCGAGTTACGTGGATATATAAAGGAGCCTTTTAGTATGTTAGGTTAATACTTACCAAAATCTGCATCTGTTTTGGTGCTATTTTACTAGGTAGCCCTCTCGTAAAATATCTGTTACTTACGAGATGATATACGATGATGGAAATAGTGCAATATAATGTTTCTACGTTATGAAGTTGCGCGCCAGGAACCAGAATAATTGCACAATAATCATATGATAGTTTAATTTCTAGATGCTCCCAAGTTCTCATGGGTCGTCACGGATAGCTCAGTAAGGATTATCTCAAATCCGCACCTCGTCGTATGAAAACCGCTAGTCCCTGAAGCGAATATCATCATAAACGCATTACCTCACAATTCACATCATCGTAAAGTGTTCAAAGTTCAGAAACACAGTTGCTCAGTTTTCGGTTCCATTTTTTCGCAGCTATTTTGCTACGTGAGATGCAGATGAACCCCGGCGACTCCGTATTGAGACCCTAAAAGCAAAGAAACCATTTGTGTCCCGTCATGTCCGCCCGTTTAGACCTCTTCCGCGATGTTGCCCTTCTCGGATACGTACATGCCGTCCAAGAACTAGACGTTTGTTAGCGTGGGCCATATACTTACTAAGTAAAGATCAATTCAACATACCTTTCGGATATCCTTGTTTCGGACTCGGCAGATCTGTTGGATGTCGGCGGCGCTCTGGGAAACATCCTCGAGGGAGTTGCCTAGGAGGAGCAGCTCGTCCTTCTGGGCTGTGGAGATTTCGACATCGACACCGGGCTGCATGACGACTCTTCGGACGAGCTTCTCACCGATGAAGTTTCTATCGTTCACTATCAGCTACCCTATTTTCTCAAAAACCTGTCGAGAAAGTGTCTTCAAACAGTCTCCCCCTACGCGTTCGGATAGGCGCAAAACATACCGGATCTCGACCTCGAAGTTGCCAGTCTCGCTGTTCTTCTCGACGTTGACGTTGATGGGGAAATGGGCGTAGACGTAACGCATCTTGTACTTGAAGCCCTTGGTGACGCCGATGACCAGGTTGTTGATCAGGGTTCGGACGGTTCGGAGCGTGGCGACATCCTTTCGCGAGCCGTGGTGAATCTCAATGCCAATAACATTCTTCTTCGGTCGCGAGAAGTTAACCGCGATGTGGCTCAGGTCCTTGGAAAGCTTGCCTATTTCTCTCAGTTAGATTCCTTCGCGCCTCCGGAGTGTATATTCGCCATCGCTATGGCTGCAGATAGTATCGTACCTCGGGGGCCCTCGACTGTGACGTTGCGGGACTTGATTGTGACCTTGACTATTTCGCGAGTCGCATATTAGCATTCGTCTCATTGAATCGCAAAGTTCGAGATTCTCCAAGCAGCAAACAAACACCCAACCCAAAATTTCTTAATTCCTGGGCCGATGCTGCCAGCGCGAGCGAATCGGTTCGAAGACGTACCTCCCTCGGGAATCTCCAAGGTCTCGACGCTGTGGATGTATCGCATCTTGACGGTTCAGGTGAGGGTATAGCGGGGGGGAGAAATGGACCTGAAGAAATTGAAACCGTGAGTAAATTGCTAGATTCTAGACACCAGCAGATGCGATGCTGATTGATTAAAGGAAAAATGGAAAATAATTAATCGTGAAGGGTATCGGGCGCGGAGCTCTAACGTACCTGAATGTGATGTCGTCTTGGAACGGGGAAAAAAGTCTCCAGAGCCAAAGTCAAAAATTCAATCAATTGAGGAAATTCGTTGTGCGGCCAGTCGCTAAGCTTAGATTGGGGTAAGTGCCAGAATTTTAGTACAAGGTACTTTTGCTAAGTTCGTTCCATTAGGGCTACAGCAGCGGGGGCTACTTTGTGGCTTTTAGTTGTGGCTGTCGTGGCTTGATCTTTCTGTCTTTTTGAAATCAATGGGCCCACCCATCTAGGTCCACATGTACCTACAGACATCCACTGGAGGTCCACCGATTCCCCGGTGAGGCTGAAGCTGAAGCTCGAGCCACATGGATTTACTTTGAACGCCGCTGCATCTCTCTCCCTCTCGTGTCCCAATTGATTGATTGATTGACTGACGAATGAATGTGGGGCCGCAAGGCAGGAGAATACATAATAAGTTGCTTCAACAACTTGCAAAGCATACGACGACTACGACTTCCAACGGCCCCAATTCCTCCCCTTTTCGCACTCGAACCTCCCCCCGCGCCCAACAAACATGTCGTACTTCTTCGCCACGCCCGTCGACATCGATATAGTGCTCGAAGATAGCGATGACCGCCAAGTAGTGGACATACGGGAGAAGCAGCGCCGCGAGAAGGCGCCGCTGTACATGGACGGGGAGTCCGTCAAGGGCCAAGTCACGGTGCGCCCCAAGGACGGCAAGCGCCTGGAACACACCGGCATCAAGGTCCAGTTCATCGGCACCATAGAGATGTTCTTCGACCGCGGCAACCACTACGAGTTCCTCTCCCTGAACCAGGAGCTCGCCGCGCCGGGCGAGCTGCAGCACCCCCAGACCTTCGACTTCAACTTCAAAAACGTCGAGAAGCAGTACGAGTCCTACAACGGCATCAACGTCAAGCTGCGCTACTTCGTGCGCGTCACCGTCGCCCGCCGCATGGCCGACGTCATCCGCGAGAAGGACCTCTGGGTTTACAGCTACCGCGTGCCCCCCGAGATGAACTCCTCCATCAAGATGGACGTCGGCATCGAGGACTGCCTGCACATCGAGTTCGAATACTCCAAGTCCAAGTACCACCTTAAGGACGTTATTGTCGGCCGTATATACTTCCTCCTCGTCCGTCTCAAGATCAAGCACATGGAGCTCAGCATTATTCGAAGGGAGACTACCGGCGCCGCACCCAACCAGTACAACGAGAGCGAGACCCTTGTGCGCTTCGAGGTGAGTCCCCCCCCTTTTCCCTATCAACCCCCATACTCTTACGATAATACGCAGCCCACCCAGCATAAAAGCCAGCCAGCCAACTAACCAACCCCTCTCCCAGATAATGGACGGCTCCCCCTCCCGCGGCGAAACCATCCCCATCCGTCTATTCCTAGGCGGCTTCGACCTAACGCCCACCTTCCGGGACGTGAACAAGAAATTCTCCACGCGGTACTACCTAAGCCTAGTCCTCATCGACGAGGACGCGCGGCGCTACTTCAAGCAGTCGGAAATAATCCTATACCGACAAGCCCCCGGCGACGCCGTCGAGTCCCAAGGCGTCGTCTCCGTGCCCGAGTCCACGCGCCCCCCCATGCCTTTACCCGCCCAAGCGTAGCATAAAAACGGGGGGAGTCTTGTAATATTGTTGTTTTTTACTGCGTATCATC
Source organism: Daldinia vernicosa (assembly GCF_022497035.1). Taxonomy (NCBI): domain Eukaryota; kingdom Fungi; phylum Ascomycota; class Sordariomycetes; order Xylariales; family Hypoxylaceae; genus Daldinia; species Daldinia vernicosa. The sequence continues at coordinate 68,047 of NW_025953970.1, read as the reverse complement.
ATCATTATTACGGTTATTTACAAGTTACTTGCCATGTCGTTGTCACGTTAGAAACTAATTCTCTGTACATTCTTATTACTACTACTACTACTGCTACTACTACTAACTCACCCCCCGCGAGGTCGAGCATTGACGGCACGGCGTTTAAGTGGTCTTTGGTCTTTGATAGTTGGCATCGTGCGATTGAGTCAGAAAGAGCCAAGGCGTTAATGTTGCTCATGAGGATTTTAATAGTTCAATCAATCAAATCAGTCAATTCATCCGTCAATCCATTACAATTCGCGTTTTACCTATTCCTGTCGCGAAGTTCTGTTGGGGGGGACGTGGGACCTGAGGTCTATATCTGAAAGCTCAGGAGGTATCATCTCGTAAAAACATCTTATGTTGTACATTTGCGCTCATTCCTTATTATCCTCATATCACAGGATCTCCATCTCGTCGTCCGCCGTGAACCCGAATTGATCGTTGTGGATAGCGGCAATACGGTCGAGCTCGTCCTGGTATTCCTTGCGGATGTCGGCTAACGTTACCACCTTGCGCTTAGAGAGGCTATCTCGTTCGCCGAGCTTAATCGGGCGCGGTGGCCCCTCAGTCGTGATCCATGCCTGCTTTGGATCCACGCAGCTTAGGACGTTGATCAGCATTAGATACTGCCTCGTCACTGCCGTATCTAGAATATCTTCACCCGTAACTTGATCGCCTTCCCCGAGCTGCCTAAGCTTCTGGATGCGATCAAGTAGGATTGCAGCAGCACCGCGGTAGTCGTTTCGCTTGATGCGCCAAGCATAGAGGATCTGGTGATATGGTACGCCGGTGATGACGTCTACCGTGTCTCGGCAGTGTTGCGCAAGTATGTCGTCGACGGCACTTTGTAGGCCCGGGAATGTAAGGTTGACTAGCTCTGAGTTGTGGAGGTTATCACACATCCTCTGGATAAGCGCCTGTAAGCATGAGTGCTGTAAAGCATGATCCTTTATCGCTACGATTGTTGAGTGTGCCAACTCAAATTGCGAAGTGGATAAAGCACCGCTAAAGAGCCGCAATTGTATCTCTGTTCGGACCTTGCCAGCATCTTCGGTGTTTGCGTTTACGAACTGAAGAGCGAGACGAGCAAAATCGATAACGAATGAATAAGCCTTCTGGTGTTCATAGAGAGCTACTATGTGAGCATAATATCGTGGTAATCCTGCAAACAGTAGGTTCCATTCCGTCTCGTCAAGGAGACCACTGCTGTGCCTTTCAGGGTTTGCCTGAGGTAGACCTATATAAACCATTAGTTAAGCTTCTTAAGTCCTATCGATGACTACTTACTCATGCCATACGCTGCTCTCTTAAAGTATGTGGCTGCAGTCGTAAAGTCTTTCAAGGCAAGATGTACACGCCCTTGCACATAAGTTGAGAAGGGGTCTTGCTCGCAGAATGGACTTAACTCGATAGCAAGATCCGCCCTATCTCTAATAAGCAGACCACACTGGATATATTGAGGCTGTAACTCCACGTTACTAGCGGGAGCACAGAGGTCTGCGGCGATGCGCGTGATTATCGAGGGTACTCCTCCTGAGGGTAATGATCCCGGTGCGGGTACTCCGAGAAGATGCCCTACGTTGCCCTCGAGCGCGGTGAGAGTTCTATATTCTTCAGCCTGTCGCTTCGGGGCTACGGGGGAAGTGTCAGAGATGGAGTTCGATCTGTCTGCTCTCGCGAGTGATGTTGTCAGCTGGGTATTGACGAGCCATCGAAGGAGTTCGAGTCGTTTAAGTATAATGAGCAAGTTTCTGTATATTACACCAACTTCAACGTGGTTGTGGAGAGCATCTTCAGGACGATCGAATTCGAATTCCATGTGGACGAGGAGGATCAGTTGGCTAAAGCTGACGTTCCATTGCACCTCGACTAGGTCTTGAGTTGCTTTAACGACGACTTTTCTTCCAAACTCCGTTAGGGGAAGCTCAGTGGGATGCGGAGAATTCCAATATTCGTTACACGTCGCAAGCACTCTATCACATAGTTGCGTTGTTACTACGTTGAAGTTTGGACCAAGCGCATCAGTCACCTGGGCGGCATCTTCGTCGGAGATTTGGCGCCAGAATCCTGTCTTGTCCGAAACGAACTGGAGTCGTTCTTGGTCTGATTTGGACGACTCTTCTAGCATCTCTGGGCGGATAACAGAATGGCATATCTGCAACATGCTGTCCGAGAAACTCTCGATGAAATTGGTACCAGTGATGACAAGAGTTGGAACATCATTCGACCCTTCATACTCTGCTTGTGGGTTATGACAGATATGCTCCAGCTTGCTGCATTCTCTGATAGCAGAGATACTATCGGCGCATACTACCCACGGCATTCCTGACTCCCCATCGTAAGAAAGTGATAAGGCTTCACCTCTAGGTTTGTCTAGCTCGAGTAAAATTCTGTAGAATTTCCGCCACTGCATCTCACTCGAAGTCCTAAACTGTTCATGATCCATGTCACCTGATGATGACCTATTAAGGGATGAGGTTGAGGCGATGGCGGAGCAAATTGACTCGGCGAGGCCTATGCCATTGCGAGACGCGACGTTACTCTGTCTTCCAATCGCTCCCTCGTAAGCGCTGAGTGCAGCCTCCACAGTTGCCCTGGGGAATCTTCCGGGGAAGAATATTAGCTGTAGCCATTTTTCTGTAGGGTCTGTAGGATCAGATGGGCCAGATAGGGGTGCGGTCGGTATGGCGGTATCAGCGTACACGGATCGCCAACGGTCCTGCCAGACTGAGACGAGTTCATCTATTAAGAATGTCAACTCCTGAACTCGGTACGCCATATTATTCTTCCATAAAAGCCACATCCTGTATACTCCAGATGACGAATGTTCCGCCACACTGAAATCTGCGAGAGTCCAGACATCCGAGCCAAGAGGAGGATTAGGCACCAATTCGTAGCCAGGATAGAGATCATCCGCATCAACGGAGTTGGCATTATCGGACCTTAGCATCCAAAACTTAAACTCCCCAGGACCTACGGGAGAATATGTTACGAGCAGACGTTTGCCCTCGGTGGTGCCTACGATACGGATTAAGTTGGCCTGCGTCGCATCTATCTGCCACTTCCCCGTCTCCTGGGGATCTCTGTCGGAGTTGAGTAAGTCTACAGCTCCAAGGATCTGTCCGCTATTAAGATTCCAAATTCGTAATCGATGGTCGAGGCAGACTGTGAAGAGGAACGAGGCACTGTTAAGCCCTAGATCCGTGTGAACTGCAGCTGCCGCAGCTTTGATGTCCAGATCTCCGCGGCCTCCCAACAAACTTCGTAACCAACCCTTCGCATTATAAAATGTCTCTTTCCAGGGCGAGTGAATAGCTAGAAACAATGTTAAGTATACAACTTGCAAACAAAACGGGTATCAAACAAACCATTATGTCCCGTATTCCTATCAAAACGTATATGACCGCCATCGGAAAGAGTTGCGACTAGTTGGTCATTATCGACAGCAACAAGTCTGTATGGATGCTTGAAGTTGCGGAACGCATTGGGCTGGTAAATCTTGCAGGCGTCTCCAAGTCCTGTTTCGACAAACGAACGCTTACGGAAAGAGTCCGGCCTCAAGAAGAGAGTATATAGCTGACCGGCAGTATCGAGGACGAAGATACTAAGCGCATCGTGGTCTGGAGGATCGCAAAGGGCAACGCAGCTAGGTATAATAGGGTGCTGGAAGTGGAAGTTGAGGATGAGGTTTGCGTCGGCAGCCTTCTTCGGCTTATAGAGATCGACGGTTCGTATGCTCAAAACGGTATCGCCTTCAAGGACTCGCCAAAGAAATCCCTTGGGAGAGCTATGGTGTTTTCGGTAGTATATGGCAGAGGTGGTAGCTCGAGAAGCATCGTTCTTAGCGATTGCTTTGGCTGATCTGCTGGCACGCTGGCTCCGTCCCTGGGAACTCGTGGTAGGGAGCTCGACATCAACAATGTACGAGCTTGATGATGGCTCCAAGTTCAGGCGCGTTTCCTTGTAGGAATACACAGCGGCCGCCATGCTGAATGCGACGCCCTCGGGAGGAAAATTGATGTCGTCAAGATAAGAATGTTTGTGAATGACGCGCGCAACGGGGAATTCAGAGCTTCAAAACAACTTGGAAGAAGTTACTGGCCGAACCGAGCTTATCGATAAGTTGGTGGTTGCTGAGAGCTACGAAAAGTAAAAGTACTTCGTACCCAAGGTAACAGCCTTAAGTTCCTGTGGGGGCCGCCTGCCTGCAGTAAATAGTGGGTACATACCAACTAAAACCAACTAAATCCGAGTTAAATTGACAAATTACTCACGTGCTTCCGCGATTTCAATTTGTTTTCTCGCCACATTTCGCGTTTGACGCGTTTATAAAGTCTCAGACCAAGTCTATACGCATTTATTCTCTCTTACCCTTGTCTTTAAGCTCTATTCGGACAGGTTAAACGCTATAATTCGAAAATATGGCAGAGGAATACGAGGAGGCAGCGGAGGAGAGCGGCGTGACTGGCCCTGGAGCCCCAACGCCTATCTTTGCTTTGGAGGTGAGATGCGGCCCGTTCCAAGAGACGCAGTATTCGATTTGTACTTATATTGACTGACATTACAATAGGGCCTGTCGGGTCTGACAAAACGTGACTGTCAGCTTTTGGCTGATGGCGGCTATCAAACTGTCGAAGCAGTCGCTTACACACCAAGACGTACCTTAGAGCTGGTTAAAGGTATATCAGAACAAAAGGCACAGAAGGTCCTCGCAGAAGGTAAGTTTTCTATATAGGTACTCAGCCGATTACGTCTCAAAAACTCATCTAACACTAATTAGCATCCAAACTGGTTCCCATGGGCTTTACAACCGCTACAGAGATGCATCAGCGGAGAAGCGAGCTGATTTCCATCACTACGGGATCGAAGAACTTAGACACTCTACTGGCCGGTGGTGTCGAAACCGGCTCTGTGACAGAACTCTTCGGCGAGTTTCGTACCGGAAAAAGTCAGATCTGCCATACACTCGCAGTCACGTGTCAACTACCCTTCGACATGGGCGGCGGCGAAGGCAAATGTCTATACATCGACACGGAAGGCACGTTTAGACCAGTACGACTCCTCGCCGTAGCCAACCGCTACGGTCTATCCGGCGAGGAAGTCCTCGACAACGTCGCCTACGCGCGGGCCTACAACTCGGATCACCAGCTGCAACTGTTAAACCAAGCCGCCACCATGATGTGCGAGACCCGGTTTTCCCTGCTCATCGTCGACAGCGCCACCTCTCTCTACCGAACAGACTTCCTCGGCCGAGGAGAGCTCTCCTCCCGACAAACCCACTTAGCCAAGTTCATGCGCACGCTACAAAGACTAGCGGACGAATTCGGCATCGCCGTAGTCATCACCAACCAGGTCGTAGCGCAAGTCGACGGCGGCCCATCCGCAATGTTCAACCCCGACCCCAAGAAGCCGATCGGCGGCAACATCATCGCGCACGCCAGCACCACGCGAGTCAGTCTGAAGAAGGGCCGCGCTGAGACCCGTATCGCCAAGATCTACGACAGCCCCTGCTTGCCCGAAAGCGATTGTCTGTTCGCGATCAAGGAGGACGGTATTGGGGACCCGGCGCCTAAGGATATGGATAAGGAATAATGTTGTGTTAGTAGGTAGGCCGCCGTGGTGTTAATAGGATGGGCGGTTCTTAGTGTAGGCGCCGTTTAGGGGGCAACGAAGGAATGACTACGGGATATGACTGACTGGGCTTCTATATGTATAGGCGGCATGCATGGCTTTGGCGTTTCGAAAGGGGGTAAACTGACTGCATGCTTGGAGCTTATTTCTTCCTGTTTTTATGCTTTATTCCGTAGCATTCTATTTCAAGGTTGATAGTAGCCTTAGATATAACCCAGCTTTTACTCTACATTAATGTGATACACACCCAATCAATCAAAGCTGCGAAAGTAAGACGATGTATCCTCCGTTATGACTAGGTATGACTAACTCTGGCCTAGCACTAAGCAGCCTCGACCCGCCAACCAGGAATGCCATGGTAGATCTAGCAGGGGTGGCGATCCAGCTCGTGATTAGCGCGGCGATGAGCTGACGGCGGACGCCCATCTGACCAAAACGCCAGGTTACCTTTACATTAGGTAGGCTATGTCTTTAGGTATGTATATATATATATATACTAATTGAGAACCTAGAGTGGTGTCCTATTCCCTCTCACGCTTTTCAATTTTTATTTCGAGTAGGTGTTGTCCAAGTCCCGGTCGACGGCCTTCGATCGACGGAATGCGGATCGCCTAGTGTATGAAAAGTGGACGACACCCCCTTTCCAGATGAAACTCACTTACCTACTCACTCATGCCTACTCCTATATATCTCAATGCCCTCATGTTCTTCACTCTTTTATTATAAACCGGTTATAAGAGCGAACGGTTCATTCAAGTGGAGGACATCAAATTTCTCTATATTGGACATACAAAGTTTCGTTTCACCGTCATACATGTAACCAAGCGCTTTGCATTAATCATACGTAAGATACAAGTAGGTAACTATCATAACGCTAGCGCAGTAACGTATATCCTCCTCTTTTCCAACGTTGGGTATACAAAAAAGGTTTCGGTTTCAAAGGTCAATTACATACTCCCCCAGATTATTTTCTTGTCCCGTCCTACTCTTCCCCTCCCTGTATAAACGAACGCCGATTTGAATGCCGGTATCCCACCCCGTCTTGCCTCGATGCAACTACCCTAGGTTCGCTTGAGCAAAAATCTATCTACATTCTTTTCGCGTGTAACGTGTTATCGACGCCCGAGAAACAATGTTCGAGGAACAACGCTTGTGTGTGCAGTGTCAACATCAGCAACATCATGGTCTCCTTTCTATTCTACGCCCTTTATGTACACTGATTTATCACGTTGGCGACGACGTCTCCCTTGACGACCGATCACGGGTCTTCTTCTGAAGCTTATTATTACTATGCCTCTTAGATTGGCTCTCGTCTGTATCGGTTTGGCCGTCGGGTCGGCTAAAGGTCCCGGCTGGTAACACCTCAAACCCCGCGTTTACTCTTCTGGTTGATGTGTTCGCGTGCGACTCGCCAGAGTAGGACCGATGAGGTGTCGGTCTATTTGAAGCTAGCGGGGGACGGGAAACTGACTGCGCCTCGGAAGACGAAGGCGTTTCGAAGGGATTCCTCCTCTGCTCAGGAGACGTGAAGTATTCCACGGTAGCTGCCGAAGGTTCAGGGTCTTCGAAGGAAATTAAGGTCCGGGGTGTAGGCAACGCGGAGTGTCGGAGGCGAGAGACATAACGTGCCTGTGCATGGCGGATACCTTCTTCCGAAGAAGTCGAGCCACGGTCTACAACTGTCCTTTGCAGGGAAGACAGCGACGACGATTCCGTGCTAGAGAACGAGTGCTTTGGGACGTAAGTTTCGACTAGTTGGTGGCTAGCCGTGTTACATTCATATCGGTTTAATCCATCCACGTCCAAGGTCTCGGTAATATCCGTTCGACGGTGCGATGGACCCTTTGGTCGGTAAGTTGGCTGCGCACCGGGAGGGAATGCTCTGGTATGGCTATGTTCGGCCGCGGTTGGGACGCGCCGATCAGACAAGCTAACGGCAGGACTCGGTAGCGGACTTTGTTCGGGGGTAGGCTCAACTTCGATGACTGTCGTCGCCGTATGCACAGCAAGTTCCCTCTCCTTTCCTTTCAACCTAGTTTCGGGTTCGAGAGTTGACGAAGAAGCGAATGACGGGCTGGTTGGAGTAAAGAGTGGAGTATTAGGCCGTGAGATCCAGATACCGTCAACTTCGATACCGCTTTGGATTGCGCGCACGCCGAACGGAATATCCACCTTCTTGCCTATCGGAAGACCGCTCCTCTGCATCTCCTGTTGCCTAGCCTTCTTTTCTAGGTCAAGTATTGTATGCTTCTTGATAAATCTATTCAACCACCACAACTTAATTAATCCAGCAAAGAATACTAAGACGATCGCACCGGCGAGGATCTTTTAATTTGGTATGAGCGAGATAGACGGATAGGGGTTACGGAGTAAGCAACTTACGAAGGTCATCTGCTGCCATAATTGCCAGTTGACGAAAAACTTGATCATTTTGAGATGCTTAGGATAGATGATGCCCAAGTCAAATTATCCAAAGCAAGAAAAAAAACGAATGATGGATGATGTGATCCAATTACGCCGACGAGGGGCAGAGGAGAGAAACGAATGATGAAATGCTGGGATGAAGAAAAAAACCGAAAGGAAGAGAAGTAGTAGGAGGAACGAGCGCTGGTGAAGCGCCGAAAGAATGTTTAGTTCGACCAGAAGTACATCTACATGCACATCCAAACCCAGGCGACTTTTTTTTATAGGCGGAGGGGAGGTACGGCTCGGACCCCTTTAATGCGTTTTGAATAAGGAGGGAAGTCGTGGCCCGTCGAGGTCAAGGTGCTTTACCGACAAACTAACTTTGTTATTTTTAAAGTCCGGTAGGTACGAACTTTGTCTTTTCAATATTCTCGATCTTACTTCGCGATATCCGAAGATTAGTAACCAAAAAGGATTGTTACAAAATCAGTTGATCATAAGGTTCGCTAAGGTTCGCGCGGAAATGACCGTTAAAACCGGTTCTCTGAGTTGTGCACCCGCAACAGAATACGAGGAGACTTTTTCGATGTTGTGTACCGTCGATAATATGATACTCCGGGACGAATGAGAGCCTCCTATAAATGGACGCAGCTGAAGATGGCAGGGCGGAAGAGCTGAACGTCAACGGAAGTGCCCACCTGATGTCGATCACCCTTTGCACTTTGCACTTTGCAACGTTTCCTAAGCTGGTGCAGGAGAAAGGGTCGATGATGGAGGTAACCTTACGACGAGGACCAGCCGATATATCTCGTGAACGGGCCTGTGTAAAAAGCCTTATATTGTCTTCCTTCTTCTTCACACTCGAAGCCGAATTGATGTGGGGGGTTGCGAATAGACTTCCCGAACTTACGAACGTGAGGCTAACTATAGGACCGAGAACTAGTATATTAATTGGAGGTCCCTATCCAGTAGTGTTCCAACCAGAGGTGGTGGTTGAATATAGCCGGTACAGAATAACGCGCGTTCCTATACCAGGGGACAGAATCGAAGGATCCAGAGCACGCAGCGCAAAAGGCAAAAGGCAAAAGGGAAAGGGCAAACTAAAAACGAATATACGATGATTTATGCCTAACGGACGGTAGAAAGGATCGATAATGATAATTTTGATTTTTCTTACTTTCCAGGTGGTCAAACGGAGGGCGCTTCTACGGATATAAAACTTTATGGTTACTCCGCAGGTCAGATACGGCACTACGGATACCAGCAGCATAATTCATCGATATTTGACAGAAGGCCCAGGTACCCGCTAACACTTGCATATAAACATAGCTATTTGCTATCTTTGGAACAAGACCAGAGCTATGCTTTGACAAAAGTACCCAACGGCAGACTATTGGGGCGTTTGTCTTACCAAACCGTAAACGTGATGGCATATGGTTGCAATACGCCTCTAACGCATGCGCTAGTGGCTTGCGGAGGGTATCATGGATAGGTTCTTATTCAACACGTTCAATACAGTCCGATTCCAGGCATATATCCATTTTTACGACGTTCTGTGCAACGGGATGGGCCGGTAGAAGTCAGTTGAGCTTTTGCGCGCCTATCTGAAAGCACGGTGCAGGTCGATTGATCACGTCACGGTGCCAGCGTATCACCAACAGCTGCAGGTCGCCGGTGAGTAACCTACCGTATACGCTCCCGAGCTAAGGGAAAGACGTTAGGATTCAGGTATGGATTTTAATTAACCGGAAGCGAAGTTCTAGCACGGCCCACGACCCAGGACAAGGTCGAAAGGATCGATAGATAAATAAAGCATACGTACCCCTTGCGTAAGTTTCTGGCAACCATCAATTTCCATAATGAGACCATATTGGTTTTGGGTATTTATTGTAAGCATTGTTTTTTCCTCCCTCTCGCTCCCTAACTTCTAACTTAAGTCAGCCTTGATTCAATTATCCCTTGCCGACGAATCGGTATCGGGGGGTAAGAATACGAAGTCTACGGGCATTAGCGGCGACTTGGCGATGTTGGTTGTGTTGTGCTGGCAGAACCCCCCAAGCTACATAGTAAGAGCGCATATGTAAGTTCTAATAGATTCTGATCTAGCTGTCTAGCATCATCCATCATCGCAGATGCGCATCGGACAACCCGATCGGGCGGACCTGACGTTTTGGTGATGGAAACCCTTTTTTTTTTCTTTGTCGGATGGCTTATGTATAAGCCGGGATATGCCACGCCCAGCACGCCCTACCACACCGATCCCGCCTATAAAAAGTTAAGTCCAAGTCATAAGGTTAAAAATATCGTAGTACAAGGTCGAGGGGTCGAATGGGCGAGAATTTATTAGCCAATAAGATGTAGTTGACGTGATTGTTCAGAAATCAATATATCGTGGTATTATGTACGTTCCCGCATCCGGCAAAATGATAGTAGCTTTGGGTAGCTGAAATACGGCTCGCCTTTCCGGGATGGGGTAACATGGCAATTATTCTACTCTGCCTACCTATCTAAGTGCTATATAATAAGCGCGGAAGATTTTCGTGCCGCAAAACTGCGAGATCGATTCTGGGAACCTGATCTCTTATATTCTAATGAAGGATTCAAGGATCAAGTGCCGCATCTAAGAACTAGACCCTGGCGCAAGATGCTAGCCGCCGGTAACACATGTAAGCAGATGATTATCTAACTACGTTGGTATTGTACATGGGTATGGTATGTAGTTAGTTACCTAGGTATTCATTCTGAGACTGAGGCTCAAATAGTTAAGCCTTCATTCAATATCGAAGCCACGCACACCAAGCCTATTAATGTCTTAGGTGCTGATAGATCTATATAATCTCTATAGATCCTGTTGACTCGGCACGTTGAGACTGATTATTTCGAGACCAATAAGCGATCACTGTCTTTTCTCTATTATCTCACGCAGTATATGTGCCCGCATTTCATTTCCTTTCTATTGTACAATGCTTAGCTGACATCAGAGCCGCCGAATATTGTCGAATACTATATAAGACAAGAAGATCATCTCGCTTACCTACATTACAAGACTATATCAGCGAATCATAAACTAAGCAAGACTATAACATGACCCTAAGGATTTTATCCAAGATGACCAAGACGGCGCGCGACTTAATAATATACGTAAGATAGACCGTAATTCAATGTGGCCTCTTTTTATCGCATATTTAGGATATTTAGTCTAGTTAGATGCAAAAACGCTATGCATTTATACCGAGCCCGATCTCCAGCCGAGACTACTAAAGCGTCACTACGTCCGGTGTGTGGGAGAATTAGTCATGCCATTGGCAACATACTAAAAATTTGATGTGAAATCTGTCTTCACGGGAATCGAGAAAATAATGGCTTCAAACGATGATCATATCCTCACGCTGTCCTGCCCGGACAAGCCTGGTATCGTCCACGCCGTCACTGGGCTCTTGGCAAATCATGGTCTCAATATCCTAGACTTGCAACAATTCTCAGACCGGACGTCTCAGAAGTTTTTCATGAGGGTCCGTTTTGGTCATGCCGAGTCCACGGCTAACTTAGATGAGCCTATGGCTAAGCTCGCGGCGGAAATGGAGATGGACCAGTACGACTTACGATCGGCGAGCCAGAAGCCCAGAGTCTTGATTATGGTATCTAAGATCGGACACTGCCTGAACGACCTATTGTTCAGGGCCAAGTCAAACCAGCTAGGCATTGAGATCCCCTTAATAGTGTCCAACCACCCGGACTTCAAGCCCCTAGCCGAGAGCTACGGAATCGCATTCCACCATCTCCCGGTAACCAAGGAAACGAAGCTTGAGCAAGAACGCCAGATCCTGGACCTGATCAAGCAAGAAAACATCGACCTAGTGGTGTTAGCACGGTACATGCAGGTGCTGAGCCCGGGGTTGTGCTCGGCGATGAGCGGGAAGATCATCAACATCCACCACAGCTTCCTGCCGTCGTTCAAGGGGGCGAAGCCGTACCACCAGGCCTACGAGCGCGGCGTCAAGATCATCGGCGCCACGGCGCACTTCGTCACGGCGGACCTGGACGAGGGCCCGATCATCGAGCAGAGGGTCGCGCGCGTCGACCACAGCATGAGCCCCAAGGAATTGGTCGAGGAGGGAAGCAATGTCGAAAGCCAGGTCCTGGCTGCGGCCGTCAAGTGGTGGAGCGAGAAGCGCGTGTTTTTGAACGGGCATAAGACTGTTGTCTTCAACTAGCGATGAGTTTTACGGAATGATAAAAAATGTTGTTACCTCTGCATATATGATCTCGCATCCCGGATTTCAAACATTCCATGTATATACATACCTATGTAACCTAGTAGCGTGTGTCCGGAGTCGAGTATCGGACCAATATCGGCGTCCTCGCTTTCTTAGTGTTGGAAGTTAATGTGAAGCGTTTCGTTCCACATTTGTTAGGCGGTGGGAGTATTTGAAGTATCGAGTAATGAATTCTAGGCTCATTGATCAGGGACAAGGACAAAGAGATAAGGTTTTGGGTCAGGTCCCTGGATTCTGGTAATAATATGTGGGTTGGATGCGGGACTTAGTGTAGTTGTCGATTCATGGCGACATAGCATGTGACCCGGAGATAAGGAGGCCAACCAACTAGGTAACCTCTGTACACTCTTTCTACTATAGTTTTCTATTGTTCTTATTATCAGGGACGGCCTATCCTTAGGACTATCCCTAGGGCCTATGTAGGTGCGGCTGGCTTTGTGTTTGCTCAGCCTATTGGTACATATAACATCATCTAGCCGAGCGAACTAGATGTCTAGCGCTTATACGAAGGGTTGCTGGTGGCGAATAGAACAAGTGTTAGAGGCGGCCGAGAATGTCGGTTGATCCTATTAAAGAAAGGCTATAAGCATCGCCATCTGTAGATCTTCCCAAAGGAATCTCAATATTACTGTAACTACATAAAAATGACATAGTTACGTCAACTTAAAAACTAGTATTAAGTATGTCATTGTAGCACTTCGGGTACCTCGGCAGGCTGTTTGGTCCTTTTCGCAGCAACTAGAAAAATTAGGTGTGCATATGTAGATAACCCAAAGAATACTAAGCGGTTACTAAATCAGGACGTTGATCAATACCCCATTACTGCAAAAAGGGACTAAGAAGCGCAGAGAGCAAATGGGTGGTGCAGGTCCTGTTCGGATAGGTCAGGTACAAGTCAAAAGAAAACTGGAATTGTTGCAGGATGTTGCAGGTTGTTCTGGTGGTTGTACATAGTACATAAGCCCGAGGAACAGGGAAGACAGGGATGCCCCAGAAACCATTCCAAAAGGCGCAGTACACGTGTGTAGGTATGTAAACGACCTGATTAATTTGTACCCATACGATCGTCATTCTAGTTTTTTTTTAAAAAAAAATTTTTAATTCAACCTTAGGGCCGTTAAATCTTAGAGGACAAATGAAGAAAAAAGAGTAGAGTTGTACATGGCTATGATCGCAAGTATGTAATGTTCTAAATTAGAAAGGTACCTACACCTACGAAAGTTGAAAAAGGCTCAACTTGCACAAAAAGTCCCACCGTCCACCATCGCCTATCCGGCATCCGGGGCTCGTCCTTTCCCGTTTCCGTCTCTTATGAAAAACCCTGGTCGTACGGTTTAAAGTACCAGGTAGGTAGTCAAGTAATCTAAAGTTAGGAAAGGTCCGACCCGATTTGTACTTACTATTCCCGCGATTCCAATTCCACTCCATCAAATCCCCAATTGCGATCAATCTCACTTGTCAAACAACAACTTACACAACTACTTTCCTATTTTTCCTTACTTCCACTGTTCAAATTCGCTCAATGCGTCTGTCTTGACAAAGTTGCCTCGAATCAATTTAATTACTATCGCTTTTTATTTAACTAGCGCAAGGATATCCCCGACAATGCCAATCCGTAACCCTTTCGCGAGACGTCCCGGCGCGCTCAACCTCGAAATCAAGGATGAGAACGTCCGGCCCGGTGCGCTGGTCTCCCCGCAAGCCGGATTCGAAAAGGTCGATATAATTGGCTCCAAGGCGTCTTCTTCTTTGAGCATCCGGAGTACCAAGAGTCGGGACAACGGAGATTACAAGATGAGCGGTATGTCCTGCGCCTTGGAACCGTGCGCCCGGGAAAACATAGCCTGACTTTCGATTATAGTGGTAAACGATAGCGGAGTCTATCTCCCGGTATGAATTGACCTCCCTTGCGAGGAACAAAAAATTTTTTTAAACCCCGTATTCCGGTCACTAACTAATGTCTTAGCCTTCGCCAACGGAAGACAAGGCTCTGTGGCCGAGACGTTCGGCTGCGTCTCGAACATCCATGGATACCCGTAGTAGCTTTGGCGATATTGAACATTTCTCTATTTCTCGCGAGTCTTTCGATTCCTACCGCCGGTCCTTTGTATGTCACATTTCTACTTACCATGTCTTTATACTTCCAACTAACTGTGTCTAAAGGATATCTCTGCTAGGTCGCCAGTCATGGCCCATGATCCACAACGCCAAAGTCTTGATTCTGCCCGATTTGTTCGATCGCCGAGGATCTCCGTCAGAAACCGTCCCTGGGATCCGCCGACCGCCGAAGAGGGTTTCGAGGACGTCGGACTAAATGATGATCAGAAGCAACAGCCGAAGAAGAGAGGATTCTTTGCCAAGTTTTCCGAGTCGCAAGAATCTCCAGTGCATACACAAGGACTAGGAATGTCTCGGTTTATCCCTGGGCGCAAAAGAGCGCAAAGCGGTCAAGGGTCGGAATTGGGCAATATTGAGCGACCAAAATCCCGACAGTCCATTGAAGAGCAAGAGATGCAGTAATGTCCCGTACGAATGAATGAGATCAACACAACATGCATAGATTTATGGCGTTTAGGTGGTATAGGAAGGGCATCATGATATTTGAGCGGTCGCTTGCCCCTTGTACAGTTATTTCAGGTTTAGTCGCTCGCTTCCACCATACTGAGCTCATAGGTGGTCAGGAACAAGAGGCAGATAGAACAGTCGAAGCCGGGAAATCTGGGCGGCCATGGGAGAAAAGGGGTAATGAGTTACAATGGTAATGGTATGGTATGGTATGTTATACATCTGATATGAAGAATAAGATATCAGCTCGTAATGGCCTAAATACGATATAATGTCTTGCCTCGATTCACGTATATATTAGGTACCTCTTTCTTAAAATGTGAATATACTTGACTCTTGGAACTTGATATTTATGTGTTGTGAGATTTATATCTTGTTCGGTTAAAGAAG
The DNA here is from genome assembly GCF_022497035.1 of Daldinia vernicosa. Lineage (NCBI taxonomy): Eukaryota > Fungi > Ascomycota > Sordariomycetes > Xylariales > Hypoxylaceae > Daldinia > Daldinia vernicosa. Next base: position 52,754 of record NW_025953970.1, on the reverse strand, counting down.
AGATACAGTAAGCAGGTATTATTCAATAAGCGAGGTTAGACGCATCCCCGCCAACTTCGACGGCCGACCCCACGTCAGCGATTAAACACAATTCGATAAGACTAAAATATTTGGTCTTATCGGCATTATCGATTAATTTTCATCGAAACCACCTACAACCTACGACCTACATTCGTTTCAATTGTGAGCGCAACAACTCAGCTTTGACTTTTCTGGGTCCTATTTTTCGAAGGTTTTAAACTGTTATTACCTCACATCATGGCGCCAAGACGACCGGATAAGAAGTCAAAAAAACGAGACAAGGCAGCGATTTCCAGGGCAGCAGGCGGCGCTTCTAAACCCGTCACTCCAGAAGTTCTAGTCAAGGCGGCCGAATACCAATTACAAGCGGGTAACGTTCAAGATGCCTTGACACTAGCAGAGAAAGCGCTGGAGCAATCATCCAAAGGCTCGGATGACGAGCTATCCGCGCTGAACTTGCTCGGGCAGATCAACCTCGAGGCAGGCGAATTCGAGGCAGCGCGGGCGTACTTCCTACAGGCCGTCGCGATCGACGCGGACGGCGCCAAAGATGAAGCTTTCGGAGGCGGTCCGGAGAAATTCCTGTGTCTAGCGCAGCTGAGCGAGGAGGGCGGCCAGGACAGCGTCACGTGGTTCGAGAAGGGCGCCGCGGCGCTTAGAAAACAGATCCAGACTCTGGAGGGCGCGCGACGGAGAACTGACGAGCAGACCATCTCGTTAGACGAGCTCAAGAAGAAATTGGCTATGACGCTGTGCTCCGTCGCGGAGGTCTACATGACGGATCTCTCGTGGGAGGAGGACGCCGAGCAGAGGTGCGAGACCCTGGTGACGGAGGCGACGATGGTGGCGCCGGATTTCGCGGAGACTTGGCAGACTTTGGCCAACGTGCGCATTTCTCAGGAGAGGTTCGATGATGCGAAGGCGGCGCTGACGAGGAGCTTGGAGCTGTGGAAGGATTTGCCGCCTGAAGACCCCTCGGTGCCTGATTTCCCGAGCAGAGTTGCGCTTGCGAGGCTGCTTATGGAGGTCGAGATGGAGCAGGAGGCTATCGAAGTTCTCGAGCGCCTGGTTAGCGAGGACGATCAGAGCGTCGAGGTCTGGTATCTAGGTGGTTGGGGCCTCTACGTCATGGGCGAGAAGCAGAAGGCGGGCAAGGCGAGCGAGGAGGACTGGAAGGCGTCGTGGATATCGAGCCGCGTGTGGTTGAACCAGTGCCAGCACTTATATAAACTTCAAGACTACGAGGACGAGCGGTTAGGAGAGCACGCGCAGGAATTACTAGGTCTTATTGCTAAGGAGCTTGGCGAGGCGCCGGCTGGCGAGGGCGAAGATGAGGAGGATTGGGAGGACGAGGACGAGGACGAGGGAAGCGATGAGGAGATGAAGGGTTGATTGGGTTTATCGGCGGCAGTGAAAGAAGGACGGAAGGAAGGAAGGAATCAACGAAAGAAAGGGAACTTTTGATACTATAGATGGAAGATACCACGAGATCTAAGGATCTTGTTCTGGCATGGATGGCGTTAGGAAATCCGAAAAAAAAGGGGCGGGCGATGCTTTCATCATGCCATATCATGTTTATAAATGAGGCAATTCTCTGATTTTTTTTTCCCCCCCAAGCTTTCTTTTCCCTGATTTGCGCCAAACCCATGAGTGGTGCTCACCATAGTCCCGAGATAGTAATACTGTGTCCACCGCACATCTACCTCCTTCCTTATTTACTCACGCCTCAATCTTGAGCTTGTCAACCTGCTCGACGGGAATACTATCGTCGTCCTCGTCAATCTTACCCACCAACCCGCGCTCCCAGAGCTGCTTGCCCGTCAACCTCACCGGCTCTTTCACCTTGGCCTTCTTCAGCTCCGCGAGCTTCTCCTCCTCCTCCCGGCGCTGCTTCTCCTCCATCTCCCTGAGGAAGCCCTCGCGCCACCGGAGGAAGGTCTCGGGCGTCACGGGCGTGCCGTGGAACTTCTTGTTCTCCTCGCGCTCCGCGGCCAGCAGCGCCTCCTCGCGCGCCTGGGCCGCGACCGCGCGCCGCTCGCCGATCAGCTGCTCCGCCTCCTCCTTGAGCGCCGTCACGAGCGTGAACACCATCGCCATCCCCATGTTCTCCTGGATCGTGCCCTCGAGCCCTCTCAGCAGCTGCGCCTTGTCCGAGGCGACGGAGAAGCGCGGGTGCGGGGCGGCGTTTTGCGGCGGCGAGAGGTCGAGGATGGGCGCCTCGTCGGGGTAGGCGTCCGGGTACCGCACGTGCAGGATGAGGGTTGGGGGCTCGTCGGTTTCGTCATCGTTGTTGTTGTCGTCGGGGAGGTCGAGTTTTATGGATATGCGGTACTCGGTCTCGGAAATGTCTTTATTATTTTTTATGAGCTACTATGTCAATTTACTGGTGATGATGGCGGGGTAGATTTCAGATTGCGTTAGGTAGGTAGCATAGGAATTGTGTGAGGGTCGAAAAAGTTAAAAAGTCACGGACCTGTGATTTCATCTGGGAAGATGGAGTCGAGAACCTCGCGTTCTTCGACTTGCTCTTCTCGGCCCATGGTGGTGCATGGGGATCTTGTTAACGCATCTATTTACAGGATGGGACTTTTATGTATAAGTGGAAGGTTCATTAGGAGGTAGTTTTTATATTTTGGATTATTCTATAAGCAGTAGGTTACCTACCGGCGTAATCCCACCACCGGCTGCCGTCTTGCATTGCTAGTAGCGTGGGAATTAGGTGGGGCCGCGGGGTTGAAAGCTCGACAATTGCGCCTTCACCGCCCGGCATTATAGGGGTTCCACTAAATATTTTTTAGTTCTTGGATTCGCAGAACTTCGATAAAATAATAAAAGTACTGCATGATAAGTCCATTGAATAACCTGCTATAAACTTTACCTGTTCTAACATTTTCGCAATGGCGCCCAAAGGTGATGCGCTCAGAAGCAAAAGGAAGCTTACCAATAGCAGCAAAGAACATTCAAGCAAGAAGCCCAAGTTCGATAAGAAACCGTCGCGAAAACAGGAGCCGGAGGAAGATGTTAGCGACGATAGCGAGATCAGCGAATTTTCGGACCGAGAAGATGGTGGCGCTGCTTTGAACGATATAGATATGCAAGAGAATGATGATATACCATTCCGGTCAAAACCTGATGGCAATCAACCTGGGAAGACCTTTGAAAAAGGTTAGCCGAAGCGAGAGTATTCTTCCCAACATAGCTAACACTATACACGCAGGTCAAAACTCGCGCGAGTCGCACATAAAGCAGAAACAACTAGCCCAAGAGCGCAAAGCGGCAAAGCCCCTGGCCGATGAATTGCAACGAACAAAGAAGCTCTGGGAGAGACTACGGTTGAAATCCAAGGTTCCGAAAGATGAACGGCAAAAACTCGTCGAGGAGCTCTTTAGCATTGCTACAGGCCGTATGAAGGACTTTGTGCTCAAACATGATTCCGTCCGTGTCGTCCAGACCGCTATCAAGTATGCGACCCCTGAACGGCGGAAGATGATTGCGAAGGAGCTGAGGGGTGCATATCCTATACTAGCCGAAAGCAAGTATGCCAAATTCTTAATTGGCAAGCTTCTTGTGAAAGGCGATGACGAGATCCGAGATATGATAGTTCCTGAATTCTACGGCAGAGTTAGGAAACTCATCAACCACCCCGAAGCTTCTTGGATCCTGGATGATATTTACCGAGGCGTTGCCACCAAGGAGCAGAAGGCCATTCTATTAAGAGAGTGGTATGGGCCAGAGTTCCACATCTTCCGAGCTACGTCGGAGGGTGAGGCCATCCCCACGGCCGAGCTTTCTCAGATCCTTGCGGAACAACCAAGTAAACGAGGGCCGATCATGAAATATCTGCTCGACTTGACCAACCAGCTTATCCAAAAGAAGATGACTGGGTTTACGATGCTGCACGACGCTATGTACCAGTACTACGTCAATGTAAAACCAGGAACCGAGGAAGCTAAAGAATACATGGAAATGATCAAGGAGGACGAGAACGGCGACCTACTCAAGAACATGGCTTTCACGAAATCGGGTGCTCGACTCGTATGCTTGCTTCTTGCCCATGGATCAGCTAAGGACCGGAAACAGATCCTTAAGACATATAAAGATACTTTTCAACTTATGTCGAGTGATCCAAATGGACACTTGATCATTCTCGCCGCTTACGACCTAATTGATGATACCGTCTTAACTTCTAAGTCCATCATAACAGAATTACTAGGCAAAACGGAACAAAATGAAGTTTCAAATGTTGTGATCGCTGCCAATGATCCGAATGCTCGCTTAACAATACGATACCCACTCGAGGGTGCGTCTAAGGTACTCTTCGACGCTGGTCGCGCTGATGACCTGAAGCTCCTCGAGGAGCTGTGGGAGATTCGAAAGACAACAAGTAAGAAGGACCCCGAGATCCGTCGAAAGGAATTGGTCACGGCATTATCACCACAACTACTTTCTGCGATTGCTTCGTCACCATTAGATTTAATCTCTACTTCCCACGGGTCTCAATTGGTTACCGAGGCGCTTCTTTCTTGCATTGGAGACAAATCCGAGGCTTTGCAAGCAATAGCATCGACCGCAAAGGGAAACCCCAACGAGGCAGATACACCAGCCGATGAATCGGAAACCGAACCCATCCCCGTGGAGCACATATCCAAAGCTCCCCACGGCGGACGCATGTTCAAGACCCTGATAGCAGGCGGCCACTTCGACAAAGCGACCCGTCGCATAATACCCGTCGACCCACCCCTCCACTTCGCAGACATCCTATACCCCTTCATCAAAGACCACATCATGGCATGGGCCACGGGCCCGAGCTCGTTCGTCGTGCTCAGCCTCCTGGAAGCAGACGACTTCTCGAGCAAGAGCGAGCTAAAAAGCACGCTAAAGAAAAATAAAAAGGCCCTCGAGAAAGCGGCGACGGAGGAGACGCCGGAGCAGAAGGCGGCTAGGGAGGAGGTGAGCGCCGAGGACAAAAAGAAGAAGAAGAAGGGGAAGAAGGCTGGGTCGAAGAAGGAGCCGGCTGTGGGGAATATGGGGTCTAAGTTGCTGTTGGAGAAGTTGAAGGGTTAGAGGGCTGGGGACGTCGAGAGGCGTGTTAGGGAGTTTGTAGATGTGTGAATGTGAGATTTTGGGGGGTTTGAGAGTGCTTCTTTGGTATATGCTTTGATGAGGTGATTTGCTGTTGTGATATGCTACCCGTGTCAAGACCAGTTGACTTCTTGGTGTTTCTTGTTTGATGCTGGCCGAATGCTTCACGGGTTGTGTGGCTGGTACGTAGTCACTTTGTGCAAAGTGTTGATGGTATGGCTATCCGCACTTACTCGATGTCCTCGCCGTATCCTTAAATCTCCCAAATGACTGGCCTAGTTATCCCGAAATCCCAGTATACCATCCCCGTCCGAGCCCTGTTCTCAGCGTTCCGCTACCTAGATAGCTCTAGACTTTAGATTCTTTTCGTCTGCGGTGATTAAGACTCACCTACTTAGGTACCTAACCTACCAACCTAGCATATCCATGGGAAATAGCCCCGAGGCCTAAATAAGCCAAGGAATAATCACAAAAAAATGTATTCCTAGGATGAATAGTTGTGCATATGAATCCTATTATCATCTATACGCACTGCCTACCTTTCATCTTACCTTTGAGCCACAAGTCGACAAGAGTTACCTACCCAGGGCTTAGCATGAAGCAAGCCCCCTATGTCGAGGCTATAACTCTATAAGTGTCTTACCATCGTACCTGTGGAACATACCACTACACCACTAAAAAGTAATTTCGTAATAGTATTTATATTCTATTAATTACGTTATTTATATCTAACAGTACGAACTACACGGGCCTTGGAAGCGTAGTACTTTGCCTACGTACCTAACCTATGTAGGTCGATTGACTTATCACAAGCGCTGTTCTTAAATCATTAGTATGTGTAATTTACGAACAATAGAAGACTTAACTAGAGGTTGAGAATGCCTACCTGTTTCTACCATAACTTCGCAGGCATTTCGTTATGAATATCTTGGAAATACACATACGAGGTGGCTAGGGGAAGTGGAATAACCAATGAAGAGGAAACAGACCAAGTAACCATATAGGAATAAAGAGGAAGTAGATTATACTCAACGTTATTTCTTAGCTCTCCCTTCCTTATTGACTAGAGCCCATAGTTGAAAATCCCCCTAATAGGCTACGTAAAGTGTTCATCTCGGAAACTAACATAGCGCTCAAGTCACAATAGAGGGTCAATGTAGAGTCGATGGATCTCATCTCCATTAGATAGCCTTGGGGAAATCCCCCTGAGGCACCGAATGTCCATTCATAGGTTAGTAACTATCTGGACATCCATTTATTCCGTCCATACATCCCATTTCCAGGCAAGCTCCCCCTGGCATTCTCCTACCGAGCCTGCCTAGCCGACCGTCCTCATTATCTGTTTCATATGTACAAAGTTTCAGAGGCTCATCTCAATCCCTCCAGTTCGTATTCGTTTCCCATGCTACTCATATGTCGACGTAGGTTATCATCTTTCATTTCATCTTCCAGTTGGTCTCGTTGCAACCCTTCGTCAATTAGTCTAGGTAGAGGAAAACATCTCCGCTTTCCGAAACGCCGTTTTAGTGATGTGGTGTAAGTATAGGTAGGGGTATTCGTGGTATGTATGTCGGTGTGAATGAAAAAAGAATCTCGCGACGAAGGGGATTGTAAACTCAATTTCGAAAGGGTAGGGAAGGATTCGTAAAAATACAGGCTGGAGTCGGTGGTTTAGCTTCTCCTCGAGGGTCCCCGAGAGACTCTTGAAGGTCTTGAAGCTCTCGTTCCTCTCGAGTTTCTGGAACGTCGCGTATCGCGTGTCCTCCTGTCCGAGCTTAAACTACCTGTAGGAAAAAAAGGTTAGTAAACTCCCAATCGGAGTTTATCTTTTGGGGATAAACTCACTAGGGCTGCTTGCAGTATAGGAGTCGGTATAGTACGAACTACTAAAGTCGCTTTCACCTCGTGGCGGTTTCTCCCTGCTAGTCCTGCGTTGCTTGTCGCTTCTCCTCAGGCCTAGAAGTAGCGCGGTTGCGCCTAGGGCGGCGGCCAGCCAGCCCGCTCCGCCTCCCGATTTCTTCTCTTTTCTAGCAGCGGCCGACGTGGGTCGACCTCCGCCACCTCCACCCCCGAACCAAGTCCGGTGAACTGGTCGTGCTGCACTTGCACCTGCACCTCCAGCATATGCGCTACCGTGTCTACTTCCGCGCCTCGAGTATCCTTCTTCGATGATCTCGATTCGTTCCGTCTCTCGTTTCTTCTTGCCTCCACCAAAAAGGCCGGCGAACGTACCCCAGAGGCCTCTAACGATGCAGCAAAAACATAGGAGCAATAGTAAAATTACACCGGCAATAGTACCAACAACGATACCGGCAATTGCGCCTCCACTCAACGAACCGCTCGTGGTTGCGACGGGAGCCGGTGTGGTTGTAGCCGAAGCAGTTTCGCTGGCTGCAGTGCCGGTAGTAGTAGTCGGTGGGGAGGTCTCTATAACGGTGCTACCGCTGGTAACCCTGTAAGGAGCTGAGTATTGAGTGGTAACGACGCCGACGGTGGTCCATTGAGTCCAGGAACCGCCACCGTTTGCCAAACATTGGCCCTCGTAGGCGCAGTACTGCCAACTCGCGCAGCAAATGGGGCCACATTCGATCTGCCCTGATCCTTCAGGTGGTACACAGGGCTCGTCTGACCCTCCTGCTGGTGCGGTCGAGTCGCCTAGGAACGAGCTGATAGTGCTAGTGTAGGTTCTCGTCTCGGTCCAGGTAGTGGTGTAAGCGACGGCATCCTTTTTAACGACAGCTTGAGGATACGGGTGAGCAACAACGAGGGGAAGGAGTAACGAGAGAAGAAGCGGTTGATATTGGCTGGGTCGCATTTTGATCAAGCTCGGTCCAAATATGGACGAGACTCGAGATTATTGGAATGCGAAATGAGGTAAGTGGCCGAGTTTGAGACAAGCTCTCTCTCTCTCTCTCTCACCGACGCCGCCTATTCTGTCAGTTATCTTCCTTTTCCTCCTCCAAAAACTGAAATCTGATTAATATAAATGGTTAAGCGAGGAATGTAGTCTAGTGAAGACTTACATTTCCAAATGTCTTAGGCTGATCAGTTTGTTCCACCAAACCAATTAGTGCAGCTGTTCAAGATAACACCGACAGTTGGTGTCGAGAACAACCTTGTAGAGACCTGGGAAAAAAAGAAAAAGTATGAGGAGGGAGGAGAAAAGATGGGAAAGTAAAGGAAGAGAGAAATCGGGACCAAGATTTCTGGCTTCTTTCCTTAACGCATCCTCTTTACGGGTGGGTTGCAACTTCCCAACCTCCTCCGGTACGGGTACGAGGAAGGTGACGGCCAAAAAAAAGCTGCCAACTGGGAAATACCGCGGGGCTGGTGGTGCCTACTTGCTCCGGCGCAAGATTTGGGAAAGATGAAAACAGAGGGGGTTGGAAAACTGACAGGGGTCACGGAGCTGATGTCAAATCATCTGTTCTTGTATGAGAAAACCCAGAAATAAGATAGTAATCGTTTATTTATCAAATGACCCGAAAGTAATATTTATTTGTATATGTCATCTAGTCCTATCCTCCTTCTTTCCAATTGAACCGTTTCTTACCTCGAATGATGCGACTTAAATAAGGCATGGTTTTCTATCGCAATATGCAAGATGACCAAGTACAGATGTGATGGTGAGTTGGCAGAGATCCATGTACGAAGTCCCGATGCGACTTGGGTATTGATTGTTGGTCCGTGCACGTTGTAAGAGCGATAATCGATTAGGTACGCCCAGGTACACTAGGTATGTACATGACCCGATAAGTAATCTGACAAGGGTATTTTAGCCTATCAGGGAGCTTTGACGGGGCAGCCCAGTCTTATCACCCCACTTCACCTACGAATGTCGCAGTCTTAAGGTGTGCAGGGTCTTGAGAATTCGTCTTCAGTTGGTTAACTGCTGTCCACGTTCCTGGATTAGCCCGTCACCGAAGGTCTCGAGTCGTATGGAAGAAATCCCATTGCTTGGACGATGGGCGTCACCGCTGAAGCCTTACTCTCAAACACGAACTGCTTTCTATGGATATACCCCACGATCTACGTACATGCTGCTCACACCTACATAGCCCCCTGACATTAAACCTATTTTGCTTTAAAAAGGCGGTTGTCAGAGGAGAAAGTACGTATGCAGTTCCCACAAGATGGACCCTTATTATGCTGATTATGCTGATTATGCTGCACATATAAGGGGAAAAGTTGTCGATGATGCAATTCTTGTTCGTCGGAATAAACTGTCGAGATCGATTTTATATCAACGATTTTAGATGTCGTAAAGACGTTGAGTCATCTTTAAATAGCCTATTTTTAGTTAAAGCACAGGTAATTACCCTAGGCACTAGTCTTTAAACAATTTCTTATCATTTTCGACTTGGGCGTTATCGAGTTTTTTCTTAGTCACCATTCATCACGTCTTCAAGATCCAAGTGGCTACTGTTATTATCCCCGTGTGTTCATATTCTCTCTAGGGGAACATGCAAGAGACCAGTAGCGATGGCATCACCATTCTCAGCCCCATCTCGCAAAGGTGATGCATGGTTCTACGTCGGCCTAGCCTCTTCTTTCCCCGACATCACCGACTCGGGCAGCACTATTCTATCTGAACCCCGTTCCTGTGCAGAGCAGAACCAAGCCCCTGGCTGCAAGGTCTTCCACGTGCCCGCCAGTGACAGCTCTCAGGCCCGTCAGATTGAGGGTGACTCAATATTCCGTCCCGAGGGAGGTCTGCGGGACCAAGTACTTGTGTTCAAATACAAGGGCAAAGTCCACGCTATCAACAACGTGAGTTATAATACCTATACTTGACTTTGTATGCTTTATAGAGATACCATGTTATTTGAGAAGGTGGTGACCAATGGTTGGACTAGCGGTGTCCACATTCATCGTATCCTCTGTCTGAGGGCACTCCATTCGATATTGAGGACTTTGGTATTGCACTGAGTGTCGGGATTACCTGCCCGAAGCACGGCTGGTCTTTTGACTTGTTCTCCGGGAGAGCAGACCGTGCCAACTATAAGTTGGGGATATGGGAAGTCCAGTTACGTCCCAGTTCCGGTACACAGAACACAGCAAGCGGTGAAAAAGCTGGAGATGACCAGGAGGTATGGGTAAGGAGGAAACAGAGGATGGGATAATGCCCGAGTTTACGAAAAGTTGTTATATGTTATATGAAGTATTAACTAATGATATTTTAATATAATTCATGTTTATATTTACAAACAGCCTCTAAACGGACAGTACCCAAGTGGTCTTATACCATCAAGCACTTACCTTAACATCCCTTTCCGAAAATGCGTGCCCTCCCATTGGCTAGCACCCACATCGCCCACCTGGTAATATCCTTTGATATGGCCTCAACTTATTAAAAACCGAGTGCCCCCCAGGACAGGAGACCACAAGAGCCCGACTTTAGGACAGTAAGTACCTACGTATCTCCCTTTTCTTTACCTAATTTTTCGTTCCGGAACATCTTCGAGCTTAGAACATTCAAAGCCCCTTCTTCCGAGATGATCTTTGATATAGTCACACGGACGATGCTCGTTATGCCTTTTCGGTAGCACCACTAGGCGTGCGTTGGAGTTACAATCGGTACAAGACCTAAGGAATGCTACTCGGCCGTCCGTAAGGAGGGAGACGAGTATTCCTGATTTCCAGGCCCAGATAATATGTCCTCGGAAGACAAGCTGGAGAAGACGACCTAGCCTAGTCTGCCAAGGCTTTCCCTCATATCTGGAACTTATCCTCGGCAACGAATTATATTTTTGAAGCTGGTACATGAAGCCCCATAGTATCATTGTCGCTGCTACGATCGAAACAGTTGTCGCAATGAAAACCCACAAGGACTGTCCATTCTCATTGAGTTCATTAATGTTCATTCCGAAAATGGATGTGCTTAAGCTTATTGGGACGAAAAATATTGCAAGCACAGTTACTAAATTACTCGAGGTTTAGATACCTAAATAACTCAGGGAGGTGAAAAGAGAATGAAGAGGTGTTATTATATCACTTACTTAGCTTTGTCCGCCTGCTCTCTTCTAGAGCAACCTTGGACTGTTTGATCGATGCACGGGATTCATCAAGACTAAACAGTCCAATGTGGTGTTGTAAATAGTCCCGAGCTAGCGTTTCTGTAAGGCATATCTGTCTTTCTATACATTCGAACCTCTTGGCTAGGTTTTTATATTCTTCGGAGTGGTGAGTTCTACCGTTATTATGGTCGTTATCATATTGTTGAATACAATTCAATGGACCCATGCCGTCGTGTCTCATCATGCGGAGGGCATCCCAAGCCTTTTCAATAAGGTCTAGTTTCTCTTGGGGGCTTGTTCTTCCCCGGCGGAAACATTGATCTGCATAAATGAGACGCTCGTACAAGTAGGTAGCGTGAATATCTAATATCGGTAACAGTAAAAGGAGAGGGTCTTTTTGTGCCTCTGCAAAGAAACTTTTATCACGCTTGCGGAGAGATCGTAAGTATTTTTCAGAGAGAATGTCACAATCAAGGTAAATGTTCCTCCCAGGATAACGTTTCGTTCCAAATTCAGATGAGGGACCATCTAAATACGACGCAGATACGAGTACTACCAATACTAGTAAGCATAATTATTAGTATAGTAATTAATATACTAGATGACTTACCAATATTACAGTTGTCATTGCTACGGATTATTACACCAGCCCAGCCGTAGCCCAAATCCAGATACTGTGGCTGGCCACCGGCAAGAAACTCAGGTACACGGTGATTGACTACGTCGTAGCGCCCATGCCGATCAACATTCATTATTATAGCTCGGAAAAAGCCAGGATCCACATCGTACATGACACCGGCTTGGTCTTGCACGTATTTTCGATTACCTGAATCGAATATAATCAACCGAGTTCCATCAATTAAATCAGTCCCACTCAGCTCCGTGGAAAGGGTAGACGTCATGGCCGTAGCGAGCCATTGTTGGATATCACCGGAAGATGTGATATCTAGAATGTCAATTGCACTGACCGAGCACGGGTATCCCTCTCTGAGACAATCCATCCAACTTTCGTATTTATGCTTAGAATGCTCAGACACTAAATGTGATAGATATCGGCCAGTCCCACCCAGGTTGATGGATTCTCCCATTCTGAATAAGGATGTTATGGGAAGACGTATAAATGATAGTTTGAGTGTGAAAGCGAACTACTTGACAGATTGGCAGCGGCGAATCGGTGTTAGAAATATGGATATGCGACCGGGACATTGGGAGGTTATGTAGGTAGTTTACGTTTTAAACACCTTGGAGGGATAATTCTGGAATGAGGCTCTATACTCAGCTACCTTTCCACGTCAGATATTGACAATATTTGTAAACTTGCAGTGCCTGCGTCTGGGGTAACACCCTCCGCCCCCGCCATTTGTTGGATTGGTTCGTAGCTTGGTTCGAAAGGTACATGTCGTGGGGTTTTCCTCTCGAATAGAAAAAATCACGTATATGCAGGCTGGCTTATATAGCTGAAATCCGTGCTCCAGATTGGGTTGAATTGCGTTTTTTAAATACCGGCATAAATGATTAGAGCTGATGAAACTTAAATAGGAAAGTAAGCTTTATCTCGGGTAGCCTCGGGCCTTATTTTAAATATTAAGTAAACGGGCTATGCTGGCTTTAACTACAAGATTATCTTAATTGGCTTGGACTGGATTTATTGGTTCGGTATAATATTGCCACACAACTGATACGTACTCTTCAAATGTTAGAAAAGCATATTATCAACAAATCAAGGCTTCCAAAAGAGTTAGAACATACTATCCTCGGAATACTACAAAGAGTACGACCAATTAGATTTAAACGAGCAATGTACTGTCTTTTTCTGGCACTTAAGAACATAGGTAAGCTCCAGCATACTTTGTTGAATACTTTCTGCTAGCGGTAATCATGTTGCTAAACTCTAGTGACATCATTTTGGTATGATAGCCAGACGATAGAGGTACATAGAATGTCAGGGTGGCTACAGTGGTCTATCTACGACTATATAAGAGGCGCGAAGCGCCCTCGTCAGAGGATAGAAGGCCAGGCGTTACTAGTTCAATACATCTATTACTTGGTCTACCTACCCTAGACACTCACTTTGTGTACGACTGACCTCAAAGGGTATTACTCCTGCCACTAGGTTAGTTTAATCGAGAGCGATACTACTAACCTAACAACCTACATATACACAGGCAGGTAAGCCTTGTAGATAGGTACCTTGGCATTTAATGGAAATCTAAGCCTCGCTGAAACGGATTAGTTCTTGCTTTTCGCTCAGTGCCTAAGGAAAGGCATAATTCTCATATTAAGAACCAATCCATCACTATGTGCTGCGAGGCGCGGTCAGTTAGCCCTAGTGCAAGACAGCCGCAAATTAAATTTGGTTTATATACACTTCCAACTCATTCCGCCATTTTCCTAGCGAAGGAAAATACGGGGAAGAAAAACGAGGCGGTAAACCTTGAAATTATTGGTTCGGAAATGGGCACTGTTTAAGGATATGGATGCCTGACGGCTACCACATCACTTCATTAGACACGATATACATACGAGGCTATGTATACTCAAAGATTACATACTACTAATTCAAATATAACGTAATATATCAACGGTTGCAGAATTAGGTAGGCTGTGGTCAAAACCTAATGACAAGTTACCTACCAACCTATCAAGCGCTTCGTGGTAATATAGGTCGTGAGCAGACTTTATAATGCTTACATGTCGACTTTTAGTCGCTAATATATCTATAATCGAACGAATCTAAGTACATCGATCTCTATTACTGTTGTACCATGTTCAATGTACATGTAATGAATAATATATAAAGGTCTGCATAAATTACCAGGAGGCTGTGACTAAATAGCTTCATGTAAGCTTTGCAATATTTCCTTCGTTAGGCGATACGCTGGCTTTGCTTTGGTGCTTCGGTCGTCCCGCGCGCCGTTGGTGCGTTTTGGGTGATTAAGTGTACACTACCTCTTAGATAGCTTATACGGCCACCATATATGAACGAATTCATTATCATAACCATCATCGCCATCATCAATTAGCTCCTTTACGTATAAACTTAATTCTAAGGCCCTTATAAATTCCATATCACTCTAGTATTCCTCCTTACCCCTTTCGGAATTCTTCTGACAACTATGGCTGAAGTAGCCGGGCTGGTTGTTGGTGCCGTAGGCATAGCTGCAGCTTTCAAGGGAGCTGTCGAAACAGGAATTTTTGTTAGATCCCTTTTTGAGGCGGAAGCAGCAGATTGCAGCGATCTCGGCCTTTACTACCCCATTGAAAAGCAGCGACTCCGGCTTTGGGGAAAGCAGTGCAAAGTCAACGACCCTTCTAGCTGTATTCTTCGCGACAAGACAAGTGATATCAAGGATCTCATAATCCAAACCCTCGGACGTATTAAGAAGCTCAGTGAAGAAGCAGATGATCTGGTCGAGAAATATAATATCGGCACTCCCAAAGTCCCGGGGTGTATAGGTGATCTTAATGACAATTTGCGCCCCGACGGCCCTGTGGTTCATGATATTGCAAAGCTCTCGAAGGAAACAAAGCCGATGAAAAGGATAAGCTGGGTTGTCTTCGCCAAGGATAACTTCAAGGAGAAGATCGAGGCAATTCGCCTTCACATCACGCACTTGCATCAAATCACCCTTGAATATAGAGAAACCGAGCTGCTTGAAAACAGCCCCCCAGGCCGCGTCCTACCATATGTCAACAATCACGATGACCTAAGGACATTAAGTGGACTTGGCCCTATTGCCCACCAGCCGCTGGCTATCTCAGCGCTAGCTAAGTTGTACCACCAAATAACAGGCGTAGACTTACATGGCTCTGCAACCCGGCTTACAAAGAATGATTTGAAGCTCACTGGTACATCGCTATATATCGGCCAGCTTAAGCAGCCGATGGGACATTGATTAAAGTTCGGGTTGAATGGGTGACTTTGAGGATTGGTCTTGACGCTGACGCACAAAAATATGTCGACCGTATGAACTCACTGGGATATGTCCTAGAGAAGGCTAGTGTGCCAGCGTTGTGACTACCACCGTGTTATGGTATTTTTGACGACTTATACGATACAAACCATGGGGTTAGGAGACTTGGATATGTGTTCGGACTTCCTCCCGATGAGTCTCGCGATGGCTACGATATTTATTATGAAAGAGATCTTTACACGTATCCTCCAATCCAGCTTAGTAGACTGATAAAAGACCGGAAAACCAAAATACCGCTGCTAGGAGATCGCTTTCAACTCGCGTACGTCCTGACCTGTGCGTTCAGCTGTTTTCACGCTGCAGGATGGATACATAAAGGACTCCACACTGGAAGCATCTACTTCTTCAAGGAGTGTAACGGAGAAATCGACGTGACTTGACTATTTATCACTGGATTCCAATATTCGCGTCCACAGGGTGAAAGTTCATTGGCGTACACCCCTCTCGAAAGAAGAGAAGTAGAACATTATTATCACCCCGACGCGCACAATGGCTTCACTAAAAAGAAAGACCTGTATAGTCTAGGGGTTGTTCTGTGTGAGATCGGACGTTGGGCCTTACTGGCTGAGCAGAAGAAAAAGCCCAATGGCCGAAGCGAATGGCGAAATTTGATGCTGGGGAAGCCCCTTGCCGATCTTGGGTGGAGGATGGGGGGCAAGTATCATAGTGCTGTGAGGGAGTTGCTTGAGTGTAGGTTCCCAGACGACGATGCTCCTCATGATTACTTTGCGGAGCAGTTCCTGGAGAAGGTTATGAAACCACTGAGTAGTTGTAGTGCTTAAGGAAACTGTCGGAAGTATGTATCATTAGAAGTTGGGTGGGAAGATCTTATATTTAGAAATAGTTGTTCGGGAAGAGACTTACGAGATACTTGCATCCTTTACCTATACGAAAGTGAAATTATCGCTATTTAGACTCCGTATGCCTTTTCCGAAACGGCCCCGTTCACCCTCATCAATTTCCTAACTAAATATCTCTTAAGTCGCAAGTATAATAATGACAAAGCTTACTATACTATATAATTTGTAGATTCAAAGTTCTTAATTCTAGATGAAGACTTAAAGAAGCATGACTGCTTACGTAACAACTTCCTATAATACACAGGTACCTAAAGTTTCAAGCTGCATGTGCCTATGACGGCAGACCCACTAAAATAATAGCTTATTGCAACAGTGCAAAGGGCGCATGGGACCAGGGACCTAGCTTCAGCCTTTAACGTTAAACCGTCCTGAAGCTCGCAAAGCCTTGTGCTACTTTACCTCATCTTCTACATACTATTCCAGGGAGCTCTGATATCAGCCACGCTACCATATTCCCGACTCGAGCTCGCTTCCAGCCCGAATATTCTGATTTAGACAAACCCACTAACATTCATAAGCTCCCTTTAAACAACTATAATCTCCATCATGTCGCTCGACCCCCCTCCTTACCTCGGTTCGCTCCAAAACAACATTCGTCAGCGACCGATTCCCTGGGATGGCGCAGTTAGAGCAGGCACCATCACCGAGGCCCAATTGGCCAAGATTAGAGCAGTCGATAAAGTAAAAAGAGAACAACGAAAACAAGTGGTCGAAAGCGATCTTGATGGTTACCGGATATTGTTTGTTGGGAAACCGGGCACAACAGGCGTTCTCGAGTCAGCTAGCAAGCGCTCCGATGTTGTTCAGTACATCTTAGTCTTACTGAGCGACCTGCTCGAAAGTACGTCTATTCCCTTCTATATCACCAATCATCAATCGATGACCCCGTCGTATTAATATCGTCTAGGTGTCCCGGCGCTCGCGAAAGCACTATTTAGAGATCCGGACCCGTATCAACATCTCCTACCCCTTCTTGCGCATTCGAATAATTCTGAAGATCCTATCCCTCTACTCACCTCCACCGTCCTTACTACCCTTATGGCCAACTCTAAAGACGAATCCGCGTCGACGCAACACGCCTTGCCTTTAGTCCTAAGCTACCTCTGCGGTTTGGTAAAGAACTCGAATGATGCAGGATTGCAAGATATCGCAGTCATGGAATACTCTTCTCTCCTATACGGACGATCATCCAGACAACTCTTCTGGAAGCAAAGAAGCGAGACCGTTGCTCCTTTAATCGAGATTCTTCGAAAAGCCGCGGGCGTCGGCGGAGAGTCTTCCGCTAGTCTATGGAGCGGCAACACTACGACCAGGAGCAGTGGTTTCGAGGGCATTAGTGGTGGAGTCGGGCTGCAGCTGCTATACCACGTCCTGCTAGTACTCTGGCAGCTAAGTTTCGAGGCGGAAGATATCGGTAACGACCTGGATGAGTACGAAGTCCCTTGGAGTACAAACGATCGCAACTAACATGTGAATAGCGAATACGACATCATTGTTTTATATACTCGACTATTACGGCTTTCGCCAAAGGATAAGACTTCACGCCTCCTTCTATCTACGCTGTATAACCTTCTTGAGGCTAATCCCTCCACGCTTCTCCCTACGGCAGTTCTAGCGAGACTTCCTGCGCTACTTGAAAACTTTAGCGGCCGACATCTTACGGACCCGGACTTGCAGGAGGACCTGGGAAAGCTGAAGGAGATGCTAGAAGAGTATCAGAAGACCAAGACCACATTCGACGAGTACGTCGCAGAGGTTCAGTCCGGGCATCTAAGATGGTCACCACCTCACCGCCATCAAGTGTTCTGGGCCGAGAACGCACGAAGGATTCTAGAGTTTGAGAACGGTGAAATTCCACGAAAACTGGCAGAGATCATGTCGAAGCCATGGGAGAACGACAAAGCGGTACTGGCAATTGCTTGCAACGACATCGGCTGCCTGGTCAAGGAAGTACCAGAGAAGAGATACCAACTAGAGAAATTAGGATTAAAGACTCGCATCATGGAGCTCATGCAGGATTCGGACGAGAATGTGCGATGGGAGAGCTTACGGGCTCTCGGGGGTTGGCTCAAGTACAGCTTCGAGAGCAACTGAGCAACTGAGCAACTGAGAAACTGAGCAACCAAATAAACTGGGTTGTGTGCGTGGATATGATTATACTCCTTACTGTATTCTTTCGATAGTCATTGGTGTTGCGCCACAGGTGCGGGTGCAAAGACACGTCGTCTTACATAGTATATTGGGTAGGATAGAGACGTGATAGGCTGATTCGAGCTAGTCTACCGGTAGGTAGTCAACAAACTTCAAATTTCAGATTTTAAACCTCGACCGAAGCTTGTGAGTCGGTATCAATATGTCTGATGTTATGCGGGGAATACTAGTCCCTGCTCGGCTTCAATGGCGGAACTTTTGATATGAGCTGTCTTAAGTCATGAATAAGCTATATTAACTATTAGGTTAGGTTCAAGATGAGTTATCTAGGTTAAGTGTTCTACGTAAGGGACGGAAATAGACCTTAGTGTTCTTATCACCGCTATAACGTAATAGTACCCAGCTTAGCTTACCGGAGATGATATACAGGCAGTATACGTCCGGTGCTCGGGGGTTCGGCTTAGCGGTAAGAGACGGGCCAAGATAGAGAGGCACCTACCTGCTAGTTACCCCTCTTGCCCAATTGAACCTTTTATGGGAATAATAAGCCAGTACAGCCTCGGGTTTATGACGATCCCGATAGCGTTACCCCATGCCGACGGCAATACCCCACACCGATAATACCTACTGCCTACCTGTACCTAACCTAAGTAGTAGCTGGGTACAACCATCTCTTACCATATAACTCAAATAACATATGTACCCCATCCCGAGCGTTGCCCCTTCCGGGGAACGAAACGTACCTAATGCATTGATGCCAATGGCTAATTCTTATGCCCAAGGGCTTATGTAGAAAAGGGGTCTTGCTTTTTTCTTTTTATTGCTAAGAGTTAGTTGATCTTGTCTTCAACATGCACCGTCTCATACGCACTCGAGGCATTGTTACCAGCGCCGGACGCATTGCTACTCGTCGATTCTCCTCTTCTCTATCATCATCCCCCGCCACCCTTAGAATGTCGTCAAGAGCCGCGACCTCCTCTCGTCTAGCCGTCATGGCTAAGCAGCTCCGCCCCATGAGCGCATTGGCCTCGACGGCTACGAGCTACCCTACGACACACGAGAAGATAGAGAAGCCGGCGGATACGCCCTATTTTGTAGATAACGAGTTCCGACCCAGCCAGACGGACAAGTTCATCGAGTTGCACGACCCGGCTACGAATAACCTCGTCACTCGTGTCCCGCAACTCACGAATGCAGAGCTCCAGGCTGCTGTGGATAGTGCCCAGCGTGCGTTCCCCGAATGGAGGGCTAAGAGCGTGCTTGCTCGCCAGCAGATCATGTTCAAGTATGTCAGCTTGATCCGCGAGAACTGGGACCGTCTTGCTGCGAGCATTACCCTCGAGCAAGGAAAGACATTTGCAGATGCTAGGGGCGACGTCCTGCGTGGTCTTCAGGTGGCGGAGGCTGCGTGCGGTGCCCCAGAATATCTCAAGGGCGAGGTGCTTGAGGTTGCCAAGGATATGGAGACGAGATCTTACAGGGAGCCGTTAGGTGTTGTTGCTGCCATTTGCCCTTTCAGTACGTGCCAATATAATATTGAATTAATAATTAATATCACATGGATAGGGTTTGCTAACAGCACCGATTAACAGACTTCCCTGCTATGATCCCCTTATGGTGTATCCCGATTGCGACGGTAACCGGCAACACCGTGGTCCTAAAGCCTTCCGAGAGAGATCCCGGAGCGGCCATGATCTTGGTGGAGTTAGCGAAGGAAGCCGGTTTCCCCGAGGGCGTGGTTAACGTAGTCCACGGAGCTCACGATACCGTGAACTTTCTCCTAGACGCTCCGGAGATCAAGGCGATCAGCTTTGTCGGCGGAAACAAGGCCGGCGAGTACATCTTCAGCAGGGGATCCGCCAATGGCAAGAGAGTGCAGGCCAACCTAGGCGCCAAGAACCACGCCGCCGTCATGCCAGACTGCAACAAGAATCAGTTCCTCAACGCCATCGTGGGAGCTGCCTTCGGTGCTGCCGGTCAGCGGTGCATGGCTCTCAGCACGCTAGTTATGGTGGGCGAGACGAAGGAGTGGCTAACCGAACTAGCGGAAAGTGCCAAGAAACTCCAAGTTAACGGCGGCTTTGAAGAGGGTGCCGACCTGGGCCCCGTCATCACGCCGCAGAGCAAGGCAAGAATCGAGAGCCTTATCGCCAGCGCCGAAGAGGAGGGTGCTACGATCCTCTTAGACGGGCGAGGCTTCAAGCCGGAGAAGTACCCGAACGGCAACTGGGTCGGTCCCACCATCATCACAAATGTTACCAAAGACATGAAGTGCTACAAGGAAGAGATCTTCGGCCCTGTGTTGGTTTGCCTAAATGTAGACACGCTGGACGAGGCGATCGACCTGATCAACCAGAACGAGTACGGCAACGGTACGGCTATCTTCACACGCTCAGGCGCGACGGCCGAGACGTTCCGGCGTAACATCGAAGCCGGCCAGGTCGGCATCAACGTCCCGATCCCGGTGCCCCTGCCTATGTTCTCGTTTACCGGAAACAAGAAGAGTGTTGCAGGGGGTGGTGCGAATACATTCTACGGACGACCTGGAGTTAACTTTTACACGCAACAGAAGACGGTCACGGCGCTGTGGTCGAGCGCGGATGTTATTTCTAGGAAGGCGGATGTTGCTATGCCTACGCATAGCTAATGGGTGGGTGCACGGGTTTGGGGGGTTATGAGCAAGCAAACAATCTGTATATAGCATTTATTTATTTGCTTCAATGAGATGATGAATTATGGTCTTTGCGCTGCTGATATATTTATGAGGATCATGAGAATTAGTATGAGATACGATTTAAAGAGATCATATTATTGCGGAATAGAGTGAGAGTTTTCGTACGGGCTCTTGAATATTTAAGTTGACTGGGTGAACGAACATGTAGGTAATCATAAGCCCTCATCAAAAAATCGATCCAATTATAACTTCTTACAATTTACAATTTAACTTACGAATGCTATGATTATTCTAAAATCTATCTACGACTCAAATATGTACGGATTGTTACATGTAATGTTTATATAAATTGTACGAGTCAGTCGGCTTTGCACCGGAAAATGCGGTAAGCCGTACCCGGCCGCAACGCCCCGCCTCCTCCGCCGGATCTTCGGAGTTAATCAAGACACTGACGTACCTGGGGGGGGGGGGGGGGGAGAGGGAGGGGGGGACCCATTATATTGCTCCTACACCTCCGATTCGTACATCAAATTTTACTTATATAACCACTACGATGGAAACCAATCTTACCTCCCAGCCTAACAATCCTGGTGTGACCAAGTACGGAAATGGAATTAGAAATGGAAATGGCAATAACAATAGCAATGGTAATGGATTTGGTGCCAATATCGGCATCAATACCCCGTCCAAACCCAAAGACCTAACAGACCTCCCCCTCGACCTCTTCGTCATCATAGCACGGTTCCTCGCCCCGCAGGACATCATCCTCTCCCGCCGCGTCAGCCGCGCCTGGCACGCGGCCTTCACGGACGCCGTGGCGTCCCACAACTTCATGACGCGCCACTTTCCGCGCTCGCGCGAGATGCGCGCCGGGGACGAAGGCGCGAACCCGGACTGGGCAGGCGTGTTTGCCGATGTGGCGAGACGGTATTTCTACCTGCGCGCCGCGAAGCCGCGGCTCGTCGAGAAGATCGACGTCGTGAGGGAGGGCTCGGCCGGGTTCCGGGGCGTTCCGCCTTGGGAGCGCTGGTTGAGGTGGGACGATCATACCGCGCCGTTTCAGTACCCGGATACCACGTGGTCGGTCGACGAGGGGCTGCTGGTGTACCAGGAGGTGGTCGCGCGGCGCTGGGTCGCGTATGATCTCGAGACGAGGCGGGTGTTCGACGTCCCGTTTGATGGGAAGGGGAAGATTGTCCGCAGGCTGAGGCTTGGCGAGGGGGTGCTGGTGTTTGAGTGGTGCAAGGAGATTGGGGTGTATTCGTTTGATACGGGGGAGAAGTCGTATGGGCATTTTGCGACGGCGTTTGATGTCCGGCGGCGCGGGGAAGAGGGTTCGAACGAGGGCTGGGGGGAGTGGGATATCGCGCTCCGCTGCGAGTGGAAGATTCTTTCCCTGAACTTACCGCTGGACGACAACGACCGCTTCTTCTCGGCACACACGGCGACGCATTACGCGCTGTACTCGTGGCAACCCGACCGCAGATCGCCGTGGCTGATCGACCCGCGCGAAGAGCTTATCGTGTGGGATATTTCGCACCCGTCAACAACGCGCCGCCGCCCGTCGTTAGATCCAGGCAGCAGCGCTAACACTAACAAGATTATTATTATTCCCAACCCGCCGGGACCAGCCCTCGTCAAGAAGTTCTCGCGCCGCGATCTCGAGTTCCTGGGCTTGCGCCAGCGATACACGCCGTCGATCAGGGAAATCCGCGTCGACGAGGCGAACGTGTACGTGCACGAGGAAGAGCACCGGTGGCTGGCGGGCCGGCACGCCAGCCTGTCGCCGCCGCGGCACCACCTGGTGCGGTGCACGGGGGTCCCGTTTTCGGGCGCGGGGCCCCGGTGGTTCGACGAGTGCTGCGCCGACGGCGACGTGCACATGAGCTTCTGCCCGCGGGCGGGCTCGCTAGCGCGGATCCTGGGCAACGATGCGCGCTTGTTGTCGGGCGACGAGGAGGGACGCCTGTGGCCGGGGTGGGCGCCGTGCTGGCGGCACGAAGAGTTTCCGTATCTGACGGTGAGCGATGCGGTGGATGCGCGGGCGGGGGTCAGGGTCGTGGCGCGGCAGTGCTTTATCATGGAGGCGCTGTCGAGTTTTGTCCTGCCGAAGATTAGTATGCTGGAGGAGCAGGAGCAGGAGCAGGATATATTGATGGGGTCGAGGGAGATGGAGGTGAAGAGGGTAAGGGGGGAGATAGGAGGGGAAAGAGAAGAGGATGGGGATGGGGATGGGGATTTGGTGGTGGAGGTTAGGTTTGCGGATGAGATGTGGTGGGAGCTGATGGGGCGGGGGAAGATAGCGGGGGATGAGCGGTGGGTTGTTGGTGAGGATGGTAATGGGAGGGTTACTATTGTGAGGTTTTGATGATGGAGATGGATGGATGGGGGGTTAACAAATAAGTACTTGGCTGTCTATTGGTATCTTACGATAGACGGACGGGGTGCTGAGAGATTGCATACGGAATCCCATGTGTGTGCGCGGCGACGAAAGTGGTATTAAGTTAATGCCTTCGTATGGTTGGGGTGGAATTAATATACCTTAGGTACTTTAGGACTGAACATTGTACTTGATATGAAAGGTATTTGTTAAGTTAGGAGTAGAAGCCCCTTTTATACCCCTATTAGAGATGCCTTGGAACTTTCAAGATACCTAACCTAATGCCCTTATAATGTACGGGTGAGGAGACTATACTATACTATATAGTTGATACGAGTAATACAATTAATCTATCCAATTTATGGAATACATACCTAGGTACACAGGTAGGTAATCATCAATGTAAAAATGACTCGGTAAAATTACCATAGTTTATACTTACGAAGAATAGAGTCAGGGTAGAGAAGAGAAAGGTCGGGCAGTAAGAAAATCACCAAACTACCCGCCCCTTCCCCCCTATCTTCTCAAGGGATAATTTATCAAGACTCATCACCGTCTTGAGTCTAACTAATGGTCAGACTAAAACTAGCAGTCGAGTTTAAATGTAAATGCCTCTCTCTCTAACTACCTTTTTATTCCTAACAGTTATATTCTATAAGTCTTAGTTACGACCAGCCCGAAGTTATTCTCAAATAAATGCATCAATAGCCTCTATTAAATACGACCAAACCATGCTTAAGCGCATTGCAGAAACCTACACATCGTATATCTATTAGCAACATTCACATAATACACATGTCCAACTCAACAGTCACGTCAAATCAGTTACCCAAAGAACCAGCAGCTCATCTCAACCGACGAATCTCATTCAACGCTATCAAATGCCATTGCCGGCACGTCGCCGCAGAAGACAAGGTATATCCACAAGAAGCGGGGGATCTAGATCTCGACCGCATCAGCCAAACATATGACTATATAGTTAAACCCAACCCCCCAGCAAAAAATATTTCCCAATTGCCCGCGGACTCCCCTGCCGCGGCGCCCTCCGAAAAAGCCTCGATATTTTTCATAAGCAAAAAAAAAAAAAATTTTGCAAATCTGATTCGCGTGTCGTCTTGGTCGTGTATCTCTTGGCTCCAAACCTCGCTCCTCCTACCAAAGCTTCCTCCGTCGAGAAGATATTTAAATCCCTTTCTTCCCGGACCGCATCCGGGATCTCGTTCCCGCCAAGGGAGAAAAAAAAAGGCTCCAAACCGCCAATCACAGGCGTTGTTCGCAAAATGGGGTATAGTAAGAAGGTAAAAAGGTACGTAGCTCAAGAACGATATCCAAGAAGGGACTTGAGATTACCAGTTGAGGAATAAATAATAAACACTACTAAATAGATGATTCGTTATATGTAACCAGCTCTAGTCAAAGACCGAAGCCGTAAAATGTACGGAAATAAGTGCGTATATAGTTGTACCGATGTGGCAAGATATATCGACAATTCCGGCAGCGATACGGGGTCCGCACCGCAACAATGACCAATGTCATAATAGCCGGGACAGAAACGCCAAAGCTTTTAGACACCGGTCAAGATATATAGGCAAAATGAAGAAGATTCGTGTCGTATCCAACATGCTTAACCGCCTAATCGCCTCAAAGTAGGTAGGTAGCGGCCACAAACGCAACAATCAGGCCTGCAACAGCAGCACCACCTTGTCGCTGACCTGCGCCTTCATTCTTGTTTGAATCTCCCGAAACTTCCCCTTCATCGGTGAGAATGGGAACCGGAGTCGAGGAAGGCGAACTCCGGGTAAAGCTGGTGATGGATGTCGCGTTTTCCTGGAAAATACCAGCTATGTACGCCGAAGCGCTTGTGCTGCTTGCCTGGCTTGAAGTTGTCGCATAACTGCTGGTAACGAAGCTACTGCTTGTCGATGTGCTAATTACCGACGAACTCGATGACGATGAAGAAGAGCTTGACGTGGAACTAATCGTTGAAGATGTCGAAGATGTTGAAGATGTTGAAGAAGTCGAAGAAGTCGAAGTTGACGTCGTCGTCGGTGGCGCAGAGCTGGATGTAGAAGTGCTCGATGTACTAGAAGCCTGAGTAGAAGTGGGCTCAGACGAAGACGCAGCTTGCGAAGAGCTTGATGGTTCAGCATCCCCTCCCGAGCCATCCAGGTTAAAAACAACAATGTTAGCTTTGGTACCCTTGGGTACTGTTACAACGCAGAAGTCCGAGCCACCAGCACCAGATGCTTTGTTATCGCTCCGAACACCGGACCCGTCAACTTCGCATTTTGCTCCGTTGCAGCCTCCTTCCGGGCATTCCACTCTAAGACCAAAGTCTGGTTTCGTATCGAAAAGTGCCGAGTCTTGCCACACCGGGTTTATTCCGAGTTTGACGAATGTGTCTCCGTCTCCGACGGTATTCGCTCCGGCAACGTACGGAGACCAATTACCAATGGGTTTCGATTCGTCACCCCAATGGCATCCTTCATCGGCGCTGACACCGGGGGCATTGATATAGTAACTATGTATGTTAGCTAAGAATATCAACTCAATCGAGGCAATACTTACTGAGCTGCGGTCGAGTCCCAATAAGACAGGTCCGGAACAGCTAGAGTAGCGGTGTCAAAGACATCGGTAGGAATGATCATATCTTCGTAGCCCGGGAGGCAAGTCTGGCAGAAGGAAACGACCTTTCCGGCTTTGTTCACAGCCTCCACCGTACCAGTACCGTCAACACACCAATCCTTATTCTTAAAGGGAACCTCAATTTCACCATCATCGTTGCAATAAACACCACCATACTACGACCAGTCAGCTACTTTTCACAACGAGACCGTAGGGGGACAAATACTCACAGTTGATTCGGGAAAGGTGTAATGTGTGCCCGGTTTCCATTGCGCCATGACTTTACCAGGAGGGCAAGCGATAGGGCACCAAGTGCCCGAGACGCACTCTTGATCGGGGGCCAGGGCCCAGCCGCCGTTCATCTCAGACGGAGTGACAGCAAATAGACCCTTATCTTCTGGGAATTGGCACTTCTTCTTGCCATCTCGCGACACGAGCGCGGAACTGTTTCGCTCGCTGTACTTTGGGTTGTAGGCATTTTGAATGCCAACACGGCTAGGGATGTGACTGTGACCATGCTTCTTCTCCAGATGCAGATGGTGATGGCGATGCTGAGCGGTGGCAGCGCATTGCTGAGCATTCAAGAAGAGTACTGCCGACCCAACGGCGGCTTGTATCGTTGTGATCTTCATGATTCCCAGTAATTATTTTCGTGTCAAGAGAGTATATGCTCTAAATTAGTGAAGCTAAAGGTAGACGCCCCTCTACTAGCGCAGCAACTGATCAACGAGATCAACAATTATTAAGACGACGATCGATCGGTAGGTCCTTAAGCATAGTCGTGAGATGCGCAACAAAACTGGGTTTTGCGATTGATAGGACTTCGTAAGTCCTTGAACGAACGTTTGTATTTACTTCAAAAGAGTGACAGGGAGACGAATCTCCACGATAGTGACTGACAATAAACAAGGAAAAGAGAGAGCGAGCGAAGAGGAAGCCAAATAAGGAGTGACTTGGGCCGCGATGCACGAAAAGACGGAGAAACGACGACTCCAGCAAAGGAGAAGGAGAGACAGCGGAGACGGCAAACGGGGCGGACGGGGGTGTAAGAGAGAGAGGAAAACAGGAGACGGGGCGCATTGGGCAGGTTAAAGCAGGGCTCAACTCTAGCGTACCTAGGGGCTTTCCTAGTGAGCACCTCTAGCGAGTTAGCGCAATATACCATCGCTATCATTGGCCGGTACCCCCGAGCTTATTGAAATTTCTTGAAAGGCTAGCCAATGACAGGTCACTAGGATAAATGAACTAAATGCAGGTACGGATCCACTTCCCAAATCTGGACGAGTGGAGAGCGTGCAACTACCGGAACGCTCTGTCGAATTTCCCATTCTTTTCAATTTTTCCCCAAGATCACCTATCATATTCTACCAATACCCTCACTCCGACGGGCTGTACACTAATGCAGGAACCAACGCGAAAAGACGGTGCGCGATTTGATCGACATAGGTAAGTCGCCAGAAATTCGAAGGCGTCCACGGTGCAATATCTAGCGATATAACTAGGTAACCATTAAGACGATGAAATACACTAATATGGACATGGTGCCAATATACCAACGAACGATGCTGATACTACCTAGTCGCAACTACATGGGCCGTTTTCTGCAATAGATCAACAACTCCTGACTAGGGCCTAAGGAAACCCAAACTTATCCCTACGTGTTCTTCGAAGTGCGAGTCCACGTAGAATGTAGAATGCCAACATTGAATTTCTTTCTTCTAGATGCAACCTCGCGCGTAGCGCACGCGTCTTGATGTGATCTAGGAGCTGGCTGTATGGCCCAAATCAAAGAGTAGGCGTTAAGGCGTAAAGATGCTACCCAGTATCTTCATATTGCAACGCTGCAAGGTGCGTTGGACTACTTGCGTAAATTACTTCTCGACATCCTCCCTAGGATTTGGCGGAATAAAAGAACTGGCATGCCGCATGCGGCTTACTACACCGTTACACTGCAATATGTAGGTATATACCTGGTAGCTAACTTGAAGTCTAACGCGAATCCATGCAGGAAACATGCAAGAAACATACACTACATAGTACATACAGCTACGGCATGGGTCTCACGTGAAGATTCAATCACCTCAACCAAAATTGAGTATTATCCTCCGGTAGGATTTCAATCCCTCGACTAAATATATAATCTACCTTGTACGGAATAGTACTTACAACGTTCTCACCTTCAACATTCATCCCACATTGCATTTCCCTTCCACGACCTATTCAAGACATCAAATGCGCACTAAATAATAATCGACCACCGAGGGCATTCAACATATGCATACTACAATTATTGCTGGGCTCATCAATACTCGGAACCATGGTGTTGTTCGACTCCGCTAACCGCAAAGAAGTAAGCTCGCTACCAGCTCTCGCAAGCACAGGTAAGGGCTGACACATATTTGTGACAAGATCTGAAAGAACCGCAGTGAGATCTCGAGCACGTGCAATTTTCGGTGGGAAGGCAATCAAACGTTATCTTCCAAAAGGTTAGCGTTATGGAGCTGTATAATTGTCAGTGCTGATCTCCAGTTTAGGGCTTAATGAGGCGCTGGGACCTCGTATTCATACAAAAGAGCGGTATCGTAAAGATGCGTCTAGTTAAATCAACCTCAACTGATGAGATTCACTTCTATACAGCTATAGATGGGTGAACTAACAAGTTGATTAGATTAACTATAACTAATTCAAAGTCAAAGTTGTTTCTCGTTTAATGCTAAAAAATGCAATCTTTCACCGGAAATAAGAGGTACTTACTAAGGTTTAGGTAGACTTTGAGAAGCTAAACTACTTCTCTTAATTGAGTTCTTATCAACCTAGATCAGCTGTAATCACATAATGATTAAAGCTTTACCAATTACCAGAGATCAATTATATTAATTGATCTAGGGGCGAGCTTTATACCACGTGGTTTACTTCAGCCAACTAACATATGCTTAAAATTTCTTATACCTTTAAAATTCGTAAACCTCGTTCTATTCTCTTAGTTAACTATACGGACTCGTAAAACCTAATATCAAAAGAAACAAGAAAACAAGAGTTAAAATAAGACCTTTAAAAATGTACTATCATCAGTTAGGATCTTCTCCAAGATACACCTAGTCTTAAACCAAAAATAAAAGCCGTAGTGTTTCTAGTTATCCACCTCTCTTCGATCGATACGGCTATCTCGTCGTATCTTCAAAGTCCGAGAGCGCGCGCGCCAAGCCAACACACGTCTGAAGTATGTAAGCACCAAATCGCAAAGCACATTTCATCTACGATTGGTTTATTACATAGACGTCATTACCCAGCCCTACCTACATACACACGTGTATTACTAACATTTGCTAGCGCCGTTGATATTTTTGTCTTTTTTTTTTTTTTTTTTCCGCTACTGCTACGCCTCCCGCCGCGTCCAATCATGTGCTTTCCCGGTAGCTTATTACCGTCGACCCGGGCCCGGGAACTTGGCAAGCCGGTCTTGCTCCGCCTGCCGGGACGTCCAGCTTCCAGAAGGGAGCGGCTGGCATCTGCTAAAGTCTAATAATACCTACGCGAGTGATGGTATTGGTTTACTCGCTCGAGGTTTACTCGTCGTGACTTTGAAAGGAGACGGATATAAAGACTTGAGCAAATTTTCACGATGGAAGTCTTTTCTTATCATCGCCATTAGCTATAAAGCCAACTTAAAGCTTTCCGTTTCCTCTTATTCTGTTTTTTCTTATTTCCTTACCTCTATTCCTATCCTGCTTAATAGATAGATACCGGCACGGCTATCCTCTAAGACCAATCTTCTCTCAACTACCAAGTCGTCTTAATTACCCCTAATATCATCATAATGTTCAAGACCGGTACTATCGCAGCCATCTTGGCTTTTTGCTCCATTGCTTCAGCCGCACCGGCCAACAGGCGCGATGAATCGCGCTGGGCCAAGACAGACTCGGGTTCTCACACGACCCCGAGCATCCACGGAACTGCAACTGGCTGGGCCCCTCACGAGGCTTCTTCTAGCTCGCACTACCACGTCTCGTTGAGCTATTTCCAAACTAGCTCCACGGCAGAGGAAGCCGTTGCATCCGCCACGGGCGATATCCCAGCACCCACAGCCAATACCGAAAGTCCCACCGCCGCGCCGACGGGCCTAAGCAAAGTCCAGCAGATCCTACTTTCGGACACTCGCGCCGACGCCGTCAACAACATCCTCAAAGACGACTCCGACTTCGTGTTCGACTTCAACAGAGCGCGCAAGTTCGGCCCGGGCCAGGGCGGCGAGGTAGTCCTAGCCACGCGCAAGGCCTTCCCAGCTCTAACCGGCACCGGCATCGGCATGGCCGTCGGCTTCCTCGGCCCGTGCGGCTTCAACACCCCGCACGTGCACAACCGCGCCGCGGAGCTCCTCGTCGTGGTCAAGGGCAAAGTCGCGTCGGAGATGGTCGTCGAGAACGGCGTCGAGAACGCGGACAAGAAGCCCCGCGATATCATGAACACCATCGAAGAATTGCGTACGTACTTAACTTATACTATACCTCACCTCCCACAACCTATCCCATCCCCCTTTTCCTAAGACCGAAGAGTTTAAAAAGACGGACGGTCGCGCTAACTAACTAACTAAACTCCCGTTCCTAGAAGCGACCCCCTACTACACGGGCGCCCTGCACACGCAATTCAACCCCACCTGCGACGACGCAACGTTCATCGCGCCCCTGTCGAGCGACGACTTCGGCGCCAACACCATCGCCCAGGCATACCTGGCCCTAGGGGACGAGACGATCCGCGCCGCGGCCGGTAACCACATCGAGGGCGCCGACGTCGATAAGTTCCGCGGGATTATTAGCGCTGGTGTTGCGCTGGGGGTGGAGCAGTGTCTGGAGACTTGTGGGATTGCTAAGCGTTGATGAGTGGGGAGGAGGTGCGGGTAAGGGCGAGGATGGGTGGAGGGTTGTAGGTAGGGAGGTGTTGCTGGGATAATACGGATTTATTGCGGTGGATAATGTTATGGAATGTGGAGTTTGGAGGGGGAGTGGTGTAGTGTATACTTGGGTAGATAGATGGGTGGGTGGGTGTAGGTGGTTAGGTTGGGGTGGAAAGCATTGGTTTGTTTACATTGTCACTCCTCTTGGATTAATGACCATTTTAATATGTTGAGTATCTGTTTTACATGTTCCCATTGTATAGGACGTGATCAAGGCACGAGTTAACAGTGATGCCATCCTAAGATTTGTATCTAGCTTTAGTAATTCTCATGTAAAGGGTTTGAAAATGAAGTTCCTAGGTAGTAAGAAGGACTGAAACTTGTTTCTTGCCCCTTTTTCTCATTATGATAACTATAGTATATAGCCTTGGGGAGTTCTTATAATGTTCTGTTTGCAAATTTATTAATTGCGCTTTCCAGAATATTATTTCATATCCCAGCACATTATATGATGTGATTATATTATAAGCTACGGTAGCAGGTAATTATGTAGAAACATATCATCTATTAATTCTTCTTGGGGTTCCTTTCCGACTTTATTAATAGTACTTTTCTTCAAGTCTATAAACCTGCATTGTCATCACATGCTTTAAAACTAGTCTAACGGCATCAGATAGATTTAGCTCCCTTAAAGAGCAAGATTTATAGCTTATCATAGTTATCATATTTCCTTCACAAATCTTAATCCAAAATCGTATTTCTACCTGGTTAGTACCTATCACTTTCACCTTTCCATTTCAGCAACAACCCACTTCGCCTCCGATCTAGCGATCTCTCAGATTTTATAAGCTCAAACATGTTAGCAGGTTAGTAAGGCCCGGAAGCAAGTGGGGTTTTCGGACCCTCCCGGACCTACAGCGGAGATGCGAGATATGCAAGAAATTCACCCTCTCTAACTATGATTGGCCAATCCGACGGTGATAGATCCGCTCTTGGCACCCTCCCGGCGAGCGTTGGCAAGGTTTTCCAGACTCTAAACTGGGCTGATGTCCGGACTAGGCAGGTCGGTCGAGGTTCGCCCTATTAGATATTGGAATATTGGAAATGCGCCGACCAGCCGTCCCGCACGCGGCTGTCGCTAGCGATTTGTTCGCTATCCGGGTTAACGTTAAGTCTATACGCTGCATCTGCTGCATCTGCTGCAACCCTGCGAGGAGCGGGGCTGCGCGCTGTTTGGAGGATACTTCAAATACTTCAAATACTCCTCCAATGTGACTCTTCCCACGAGTTTTTCTTCTCTTCTTCGAAGCTCGTCGGATTGCTACTCTCCTATGTCCCTAGTTTGGTGCGCTTGAAGTCCCAACTATCAATCTATTAGGGATTAGGGAATATATGTTGTAAGGACAGTGAGTGGATGATAGCACGGGTTCGCTATGCAGTTAAAGACGCTTTTGCTCTCGTCGGCAGCTCTGCCGCTCGCAAGGGGCGAGACCGTCCTCGGCGTTTACATCTTCCATCGCCACGGGGATCGGACTCCTAAAAGTCTCGCGCCGACGAACTTGACTGCGTTGGGCGCCGACCAGGTCTTCCAGTCTGGCAGCTACTACCGCAGCAAATACGTCGCGTCCGACGCCAGCTCGCCTATCGTCGGCTTGAGCAACGACATCGCTGTGCCCACGCAGCTAAGCGTCATCTCTCCCGCGGACTCCGTGCTTCAGAGCTCCGCCTTGGCTTTCCTCCAGGGCATCTACCCACCCGCCGGCGACAACGGCGTGTCCATACTGGCCAACAAGTCCGAGGTCCAGGCTCCGCTCGGCGGGTACCAGTACATCCCTGTCGGCGTATCGTCGACCGCCTCCTCGAACGCCAACTCGGAGAACAACGAGTGGCTGCAGGGCGGTTCCGGCTGCGCCAACGCCGTGGTGAGCTCCAACAACTACTTGCAGTCCAACGAGTTCGTCAGCACGCTAGACCGCACCCGGTCCTTCTACAGCGGTCTTCTACCCGTTATCAACGGCACCTTCAGCGCCAGCCAGGCCAACTTCAAAAACGCGTATACCATCTTCGACCTGATTAACGTGGCTACCATCCACAACCAGACCATCCCGTCTGACAACCTGCTTACGAACGACACTCTGTTCGAGCTTAGGACTCTCGCCGACGCTCACGAGTGGAACCTGGCGTACAACAGCAGCGACCCGATCCGTGCTGTTGCCGGCGCCACGCTTGCCGCGCAGATCCTGCAGCAGCTCAACTCCACGCTGACCAGCCACGGCCAGACCCCCGTCGGCATCCAATTCGGCGCCTACGCATCCTTCATGTCCTTCTTCGGGCTCGCACAGCTCGACAAGCTATCCGCCGACTTCACCGGCGTAGTAGACTACGCGTCGTCCATCGTCTTCGAGCTCGTCACCAACGCCAGCGCGACCACCACCACTTCGTACCCCAGCGTCGACGACGTCTCCGTCCGCTTCCTAGTGGCGAACGGGTCCGCGGCCCAGCACACGCCCCGCGAGTTCCCGCTATTTGGGCGGGGACAGTCCCCGCTCCCGTGGAACGATTTCGCAGCCGAGATCAACAAGTTTGCCATTGGGGATACGGCCGCGTGGTGCCAAGCCTGTGGAAATACGACGGGTATCTGTGCGAGCGCAGCGGCGTCTTCGTCAGGTGATTCTGGTAGCGATAGCGGCGATGGCGCGGCAGCTACTACGTCCAGTAACGGCATTTCGCTCCCCGTTGCCGGCGTCATCGGCGCTTTGGTTACGCTTGTCGTAATTCTCAGCGTCGAAGGCCTCGTGTATGCCCTCGCGGGCCTGAAGCTAGTCAAGAAATCGACTCTGGCTGCTGGCGCTGGTGCTGGGACCGCTGGGGCTGTGGGCGGTGCTGCTGCGGCGGGGGATTCCAAGGCTTAGGGGCTACGATGATATTGAGTATGTGAGATATTGATGTTGGGGGGAAGAGGATTAGTTTATATGATACCAAATATTATTTGATGAGCGACGATGTATGGTGACTTTTCGAAGTTGGATTTGCAATTGAATGAGTATGAAGAGCAAATATGGTATTATTTATATGATATATGATTATAAACTGAAAACAATTCCAACGTCGAACTAACAGGATTCTACGACGACAAATTACAAGTTATACCAGAGTCACATCTTGTCACAATATAAGGCGTAAATACTGCAGCGTAGTTTTTGCAACACACCTTTTATTAACGAAGACTTACTAATTTCATTTTTTTCATATCGTAGGTTTTGTCTCCATTCTCCAACCCGATTTCCTAACAATTTTAAGCTATTCGAGTATAAGCTTCCTCACCTAGTACCTACCTGGGGTAGGCCAGGTGCTTAACCCAACAACTTATCCTTAGCCTTCTGGATCCGGTGGTAATACTCCTGCAGCTCCATCGCCGCAGTAGGCTGCCTCTCGCCCTCGAAGCCGCCCTGTCCGTGGCCGTCGAAGTGGACCTTCCATGCTGTTGGGGTGTTAGCAAAGGGAGGGGTAAGAATAGGAGACGGAGAAAACGTACTACTAGCGTCGAAGGCGAGGTACGACCAGCTATCATTCAGATACGCCTTATCGGTGCCGACTTGGATCGTCTTGACCTGGCCCATCTGGCCCGGCGCGGGACGTAGTTGCTTCAGGTCAGCCGTGAGCTTGACCAAGCCCGCGAGGAAGGTCGGGATGAGGTGCTTCAGCACGCACTCGTGCTGCCCGTAGCTGTACGGCGACACGGGGCCGCTCTCGCGCTTCGGGTCGAATTTGTCTGCGTTGGGGACGTCGGAGGGATTGCGGCCGGCTTCTCCCTGGGCGGTGGTGGTGAGGTGGTTAGTTTTTTGGCTTGGTTTTGGCGTAAGGGTAAATAAAATATAGGGAGATGGAGATGGGAGAGATAGAAGAGGAAAGAAAAGGGGGGGTGGGGGGGGTAGATGATGTTAGGGGTAGACAACTTACGAGCAGCAATACGACAAAGTTACCCGGCTGGATCTGCTTTCCCTCGAGCTCGTCCGGCTTCGTCGCGACGCGCATGGTGCGCTGTGTGCTCGTGAGGCGCTGAGCTTCGAGGACGTAGGCGCGAATAGTATCGATGTCGTTCTTCTGCGCAAGGGCCTGGATCTCCGCCCAGATGGACGCGTTCTCCTTGCGCAGGAAGAACTCCATGATATCGTAGAACTGTAATCAGGGGGAATATATTAGCGGGCGTAGGCAATACCTACGTGTTGGGGAGGGTGGCTGGCTGTAGGCAACTTACCGCCGTGACAACAACTCCGATTCCACCAAAGGAAGTAAGCCATAGTATGTCAGTCACTCTCTCGGGATTATCGTGCTTCAAGAGCTGTTCGACAAGCTCGTGACCACAAGAGCGCAGGGAGCCACGCTTAAGAGTGGCCTTTCGTCCTACCGTGCCCGTGACCACCGAGCCAATCACGCCGCGCGTAAGAGCGACTTCATCGACAATCTTCCTAGTGGTATCAATAATGATCTTAGCACTCTCCTGCGCCTTGCGACGGCGGTTCCAAGCCTGTCCGGGATCGTTGTTATTGACGCCCCAGATACGGATATCCAGGAGGTGTCCATACAGCTCCGCGGCACCAAGTGAGCCCTGCGGGTTCTCGTCGGTCTTGAGGTCAAAGTAGAACAGGTCAGCGAGTAGCTGAGCGTTGAGCGGGATGGCGACGTCGCGGATCAGATCGATCTGGTTGAGGCCCTTCTTGAGCTGAAACGTCTCCTTCTGGATGAGCTTCGATCCTTCGCTCTCGACGAACCTCTGGATAGCACCGGTGATATCTGGGACTTTACTCATCGCCTTGAGCACATTTGTGCGGTTGGCTATGTTTTCTGGGCCGTCGCCGGCTAACATGTACCAACTGACGTCCTTCTTATTCTTACCCGTAAAAATATCGTTAAGGGGAGAGGCCCAGGGGATGAGGAACTCTGTATGTTTGTCGAGAACTTGCTTGATAGCCGAGCTGGTGAATAGTACCACAGGCTTCCTCGGCGGCTGTGGATCTTTATCAGTGTATTGGTCGAGAGTGCCAAGTTCTTTGGCAATTGCCGTGTTGGCCTTCTTCGTGTAGAAGGGTTGCATGACGGCTACTGAGTTGTAAGGGAACCAACCAGGAAGACCTCGCTGGATTAGTTTGTCTATAGCATTGATGATTAGTTACTTCTTCAAGAGAGATATCTAAAAGGTAAGGTATATCTTAAGAATGGTAACTCCTAATTGAGTCCGACTTGCCCCTGAGGTAGAACATGAAGCAAAGGAATTGAGCTCAAGAAAGTACTTACATGCCATAGACCCTCCTAAGGTCTTAGAATCTGGCTGTACTTCGTTGTATCCCCAGCTTGTTAGGTTGGAGACGTTATAGTCAAGCGTATTGAACCTATCCGAGCGCACAAGGGTGACTGCGTCGGACAGCACAGCGCGGCCTAGTGAATACGTCGGCTGGATACCGCAGCCCGTGTTCCGGACAGGTTTGATATCTTCGATCATGAGTCCCGGATAGAGCTCGACCATGTCGGGGTCCGCGTACAGCTTCTCCAGGAGATTGGCGATGTCCGGGTCAGAGTTGATGTCGGTGAACTTATCCCACTTCTTCAGCCCGAAGAATTCGCGGAACTCGTTTAGAGATGCAACTTGCCACTTGCGGCCTTGAATAATTCCTAGGACTTCGACGACCTTGAGGGCCTTTGGGATCGTGCGTGCGCCAAAGACGCCAGCGGGATCGTCCATGGCCTCCTTGAGGATTCGCACGAGATCCTCGTCCTTAAACGTACCGTCTGCTTGACGCTCTAGGCCGTCGAAGGTACGAACACTAGGGTCTTTAGGGGTATTATTCTCAAAGGTAAGCAAAGCCTGGCCGAGCTCCGTCCAGCTGACGTTCTCTAGGTCACTCGCTTCACGGCCTGGGAAGAGCTTTAGGAAGAAGCCGTTTATCCAACGCTCGTCTTTCTTAGAAATGCACGAATGGAACCTGTATAGCAGGTTGAATTCGGCGCTGACTTGGTTGCCGACGCCGCGCGGTGTGCCCTCGCCGTCAAATTGCTTGTCAATTTGGACGCGCGGATCTAGGGTCCAGTCGCTGTTGGAGTGGTGCGTATTTGTAATAGCTCTTAGGTAGTCATGCAAACTTATATTGATATACAGCCCACCAGTGATCAAACGGGCTGTGTTGAAGAGGTCATGATCTTGCTTAGCAATAGCACGGGCCTTGTCTTCTGGGCTAGAATCAGGCCCGCACTCCAGCGTGAAGCGGCCATTTTCGTTGATCTTCAGTAGAATATCTGCGACATAATTGTGGAAGCGGCTGTAGAGGACCAGCATGACGTTAACACCCGCAGGCTGACCAAGCAGCCGCTTCTCGTGGAAGGTATCAGGCTTCAGTTTACCCTCCTTCATGGTACGGATCTCTAATTGATCCTTGAGGGAAGAGCCATAAAGGGGTGCCAGATCGAGATACGACGAGGTATCCGATATATTCATATCTGTACGGCTTGTTCGGAAGATGTCATGGATAATGATAGTTGCGTGGTAATAGAACATGGCTGAGATACCGGCCGGGTTCTCTTTGAAGTGTTCATCATCTCGTGCCATCAAAAGGTCAAAGAGTAGACCCGGGTCGGGCCTGACGCCGGCAAGACGCTTCGTGTTTCTCACCGACTTGGCATAAGGAGCGCCTGCTCTGCCTAGGTTTGGCTGTATAGGGTTGTTGTAACTCCCATCAGGTGTCCGATAATGGTGGAGGCCATCAGGGGCAAGCGGAATCTGCTCCCGTAGTATGACATCGCTGTCTGGTGCCTTAAACTCGATCGCATCGCCGAGCTTAGGTGCTGCATTTTGCGAGCTGGATGACTCCGAAGAGCCAACAACCTCATACCTAACATCACCTCCGAGATAGCTCAGTGGTGGATGCTGAAGATTACCCCAAAGGGTGTCAATGAGCTTGTTGGTAAGCTGGACTCTAGCATTTGACGTGGAAGGGAGAGAGGTCAAAATGCCAATCAAGAGCTCGGTGTTGCTATTGCACATTAGATATATTCGTATGAGGCTTTGTGGGGTTAACAATACCCTTTCTTGTCATCGAGTGGCTGCCCAACCTGTATTAACTCCTCGATGAGGCCTACAATCTCTTTGATAGAGACCTTGCCCGCAAGGCCGACACCGTCTGCCAAGATATCTCTCGCAATCTTCGTAGGATCAGCGAAGTAGTTTGTAGGGTCTTTTTCTCCATCTCCGTAAGACTCTCCAGCTTGGAACTTCTCGTTAGAAGGCATGATCAAATCTATAATACGGATTTCTCAGTAAAAAAAAATTGAACCAGAGCTTACGGGCACAAGAATTCAGACCAGACACTTCTCCGCACCGTCTTTCTGCACCTCATATATACGAACGGGACCCAGTTCCAGCTACGCCACGCGCTCATACTGAGGAGCTTGGCGGGTAGGCCACTGAGTTGCCCAGGTTGTCTACCCGGACACCTAAGCACCACGATATCCGATGTCCACGCAATAGGCGCCACCATCAAACGATAGTGGTGAGAATCATATCGCTAGGAGCGGTGATCTAGATTAATTGATGTATGTAAGCTGTCTCCGACTACAAGAATGGAAATGATAGGGCCCAGATACCAATACCAAACCGGATACGACGAAGTAATCATGTTGTATATTATTGGTCGACTATGCTAACCCCATATATTGGCTTATGGGTATACCACCCGATCACCATACCGTTGTTTCACAGCGTCCTATAAATGCATGTATCCATGCATGCCGTCTTGTTCGGAAGGGTGGCTTGTTTCGAAATAGCTGAAAAGACTGCCTAGTTGGCTATGCATACCTACCCGAAGCACGCAGTTTATGACAACTCGCTCTACGCCGGTGGCAGAAGATCGAGGGATGGTGATGAGGTTGTACGGGGAGCGGGGGAATGACGATTAGGTATCACACGGGATTTGCAAAACCAGCCATCATAACCCGGACGCCGGTTTGACGCTGTGCTTCGACAGTATGAATTCGTGTATCCCTAATCTAAACATCAGCTTCGATCTAAGGGAGATGAATGTCTTGGCACGGGTAGCAAAAGCAATAGGTGGGACGGGACAGAGGTGGAGTGACCAAGAGAACCACAGTCAGCTCGCCTCATGCTTTTCGGGCGGATAACGACAATGATAGGAATTTTAATGGGGGGAATTGTGTGATATCCGGGCGGTTGCATATGGGAGACATGATAAATTGAAGCTTGCGAGCCCGTAGGTGGAAGCGAAAGGACCCTACCCAACCATTCTGAGTTCTGGCTTCAGACTTGCAAACAACCTTTCACCTCTTAGGGCGTATCTAGCTGAATTTTGTTGCTATTATGTCTTCCCTCCAGGACCAAGGTAGTAGTACGCCTACTAGTGAGAATCCTGGACAAGCTCGAGAGCCTAAGAAACTTATCCTCTGTTTCGATGGCACCGGGAACACTTACACCGGATCCAATTCTGATACCAACGTAGTCAAGATCTTGCATAAGCTAGATCGCAATGACCCTCAGCAATACCATTATTACCAGAGTAAGTGCCTTTCCTCCTCTCCATATCTCGTTTCTTATTAGTCGACTAGCCGGAATCGGTACGTATGATATCAACGAGACGTCTGTCAATAAGACTTGGCTCGGTGAGTTGCAAAGCTCCATCTCGCAGACCATCGACCAAGCTATCGGCACGACGTTTGACGCCCATGTCATGGCTGGGTACAGATTCTTGATGCGATACTATGACCCTGTAAGCGATCTTTCTGAGGCTACGTAATCGATCATTATGACTTACCTATAATACTTGAAGGGGGACAAGATCTACATGTTTGGATTTAGTCGAGGTGCTTTCACGGCCAAATTCCTAGCACGTATGATTAACACCGTAGGACTACTCTGCAAGGGTAACGAGGAAATGGTGACCTTTGCATACCGACTCTACCAGCGTTACTTAGCAGGCGAGACCGACAATTTCAAACTCGCAAGCTCTAAGAAAGGCAAGAAACAGGCTGTGAAAGTTGATACAGGACTAACCGAGACACAACCGGTACTAAACGAGCAGAATGGGGAACACTACGAGGAGCAAAACGGCCACGACGAACAAAATGGCCATGACAATCAGAACGAGAACAACGACAACGACAACGACAAATACCACGGTCACAAGTACAAGCGGGCCAAGGACGAAATCACCGCCTTCAGCAACACATTCTGCCGCAAAGAAAAAGTCACACGCGAAAACGGGAAGATCAAAGAACACAACATCAAGGTATACTTCCTCGGGATCTGGGACTGCGTGAACTCAGTCGCGATCCTCGAGCGCAAAGCCCCCATGCCGGTCCCCGTCAAGGGAACAGCGCACTTCGTGCGGCACGCCGTGGCCGTCGACGAGCGCCGCGTCAAGTTCAAAGCCGCGCTCCTGGCCCAGGACATCCGGACCTCGACCAAGGACCACGAGGACATCAAGGAGGTCTGGTTCCCGGGCTGCCACGGGGACGTGGGCGGCGGGTGGCCGGCGTCGGCCGAGCACCCGCTTGATACCGGCAAGCAGATGACTATCTGGCAGCGCGTCAAGAATTTCTGGACGACGCGCAAGTCCAAGGATCCTACTATGGATATTGGATCCGACCCCTTCCAGATGAGCGACGTACCGCTCGCTTGGATGATCCGCGAGGTCGAGCTGGTCGGCCAGATGGATCCGTCGGGGGCAGTCAAGTGGTGCAAGAACCTCAACGGGTTCAAGCGACGGTACGAGAAGAGAAAGGAGCAGGCGTTGAAGGGATTCATGCACGACTCCCTCTCATACGGCTACGGCTCAGGATTCGCCACCGTTTTGCTCTGGAAGTTCATGGGTAAGCCCGTCTATTTCCACCCTCCTACCCTGTCAACGCTAACCTGCCAACCTCGATAGAATGGCTCCCACTCATCACGCGCTGGGAACTCTTCCACCATCGCAACGAGTGGCGGAACATCCGCTTCCCGCTAAACGCGGGTTCCACGCGCGACATACCGCCAGACGCCGTCCTGCACGAATCGCTGCTCTGGCGACTAAATAACGACCCTTCCTACCACCCTCAGAACAACCACGGCGACCGGCTACCGCCATGTCTAAAGCACAATGGACAACTTGCTGACTTCGAACCTATCGTCGAGATCCAGGGGAATTCGGAATCCGATGACCATAAGATTTACAAGTTCGCGAACGCGAAGGCAAATCCTAGCAATGGCGTTTGAAGCCTGAGAAAAGAATCACCCTTGGAAGAATACATGCTTTTATGTGTTAGCAAGTACGTGTAGGACCTTGACGTTGTGGTGGGATTAAGCAATCATTAGCCATACTGGCCAAAGCCTAATATTTCTAAACGTATAGGTATGAAGATAGGGTTGAGTAAAACTTGGTGTAAACAAAAAGGTACAACTGTGTTACGCAAGTGTGTTTGAATAATATCTTATCAATTATGTAATCATGAGTATAAAAAGGGATTATTTAATTAACTAATTTTAAACTTAAACCCGGGAATATTGCATAAATTGTAAATTTGTAAATTGTATCATGACACAACCTAATCCAATCTCGACGTTATATAAACAATTCCATTATCCACGAAGAAAAATAAACTCATACTGGGTATCATTCGTAACTTCGCTATACCAGGAGACACCCTCCCTTATGCATGGCTATGGCTTGGTCGAAACAGACCTAAACCAACCCTATTTTATACCTCTTCTAATCTTAGGTCTTTTTCCTCGCGTGAAGAAACAAAACCATCTACTCATCCTTAACCCACCCCGGGACAACAGACTCCACGGACCGCTGATCAATCACTTCGCTGACGGTGGGCCAGCCGGCTGCCACCGCACTACCCTTCTGCTTGGTGCCCATGATGGCAAATGCGCCCTGAGCGTGCGCTATATACCCATGTAGAAGGTCTTGGCTTATTAGCGACGCAATGATATTCTCAATGATGAGGTCGTCCACAGCCATATTGCCGGATAACAGGCCCTCATCTGGCGCTAGATGCTTAGGTCCACCGGGAGGCGGCGCGATGGTAGAGTTCCCCGTACCAGTCCCCGCACTGTTGGAGACAGCCTTCAGGAGGTAGCTGTTGACGCTAGACTGGCGCCCCTTCGGAGCCAGTTTTGCGGGGAGATATCCCTCGAGCCGTTTCTGGACGTAATTCATTGTAGTATTAAAATCCGCAAGTTTTAATACAGCTGCTTTGCGCGAATCGCCTTCAGCGGGAGGCGTGTACGTCAGCAGGAAGGTTCGCCGCGAGAGCGATCGCCAGAGCAGCGGCCGAATACGCCATTGGAGTGTGGTATATAAAGGAAAGCCTTTACTCCTCAACCAGCTTTCATGCTGTTTGATAGTGTGTTGGAAGAGTATATAGTCGCCTTTTCGGATTGCTAACGAAAACTGAGAGTAACACTGAGCCATGGACTGCGCTTCTGGCCGCTGGAGAAGAGCCTGTGAGGGTAGGCGGCCTAGTACGAAATTTGCCGGTATTAAGTATGTGAGTATGATTCGGCGATGCTTTAGGAAGCGTGCTGGCGTTTGTGAATAAGCCTCCTGTAAGCATTGCGCAGCCCGCCAAAAGTGATTGTGGTTGAAGTGGAAGCGGCCAAGGAAATACAAAAATGTCACTCTTTGAGCGGCTGGATAGTACGAAAGTGGCGGTGATTTTGCCATAATGTTAGTCAACAGCTGCGCCGCCAGGTAAGACTTGCTATTCTAAGATATCGTTAAGATTTAGTATGATATTTGCCGTAGTCAAGCGTGCTCAACGCACCATGGTTAATAGCTTTAAAGTCTTGTTGGCGAAGACGTAAATGCCGACTTTCTTGCCTGTAGGTTGTGCGAAGCGCGGACTCGACCGGTCCGTGAGACACGTCGTAAAAAACTTTTGCATGATCTCCGCTGTGATCTCGATAACCGACTTCCGTTCCTCGTCACCAGCGTGGATAGCTGCCAGCTTCCTAGTGAGATCAGGTCGTTTATTGAGGGTCATCGACAAGGTCGATAGAGAGGCGCAAAGTGATATGCTCGACTGCAACATTATTGTTCCATACGTGGGATTGTTAAGCGCCGTGGCGCATGAACTGCTCATCTTAGTCGGGTGCGACGCAATATCGGAATGGTCGAGTTAACATACTTGGTCAATGCCGTGAGCAATTGATGAGCACCCAGAAGGTCGTCAAATTCCACGTCCCTCCAGTAGATAAGATAGTCTTTTATAAAAGAGAGGAATCCGGGCCATGTCGTTCCCTGGCCTTCTGGAACGTCATCTTCTTCTGGTAGGCATTGCTCGACTAGCTTTTCGAGCGCATTGTCGTCTTTATAGGTACTCTTGAGCTCAGATGCAAGGTTGTAGTATTCTTGTGGTAAAGGTGGCTCTACCTTCAGCCAATCGCGCAGCGCTTCTCCATTGAGACTCTTGAGAATATCGCGGACTCCCGTGAGGAATTGGGCTGTCACGGCCATGGTGGAAAGTGGTGGAGGTATGAGAATTAGGGAGGGTCCTCGTTCAGATGATCATCATGTTTAGGATGCGAAGTGGGCGGTTAGATAGGAGCTCGGAGTTCGAACGGTAATTGGTAACTAAAGAATCGAAGCTGACACGTATGTGATGATAATATTTGGAGTCTCACTTTTACGACAGATAGTTGCGCGCTATTGTTGAGGCTATGAACCTGAACCAAAGGTCGAACTTTGAATTATGTAACGAGACAATGAACACACGTAAAAAATTATGGGGGTATTGTACGGAACGCGCTTAGTGTAGTGATGGCCAATTAAATCTTTAGGGGACCTGCAAAGACCCGCGCCTTCTAAGCTTCGAAGTCGCATGTGACATCATCTTACACCCGGACGCGGGGTTATGTTAGGTACTTTGTACATACACATCTGAATGTCGTACTCGTCCTACACAAATGTACATAATTTATAGGATCGACAATGTAACTAATGCATGTGATAATCCTTAAATAGAACAGCCGTTTAATGGATTAATAGTTGTAGTTATAAAAGT
Source organism: Daldinia vernicosa (assembly GCF_022497035.1). Taxonomy (NCBI): domain Eukaryota; kingdom Fungi; phylum Ascomycota; class Sordariomycetes; order Xylariales; family Hypoxylaceae; genus Daldinia; species Daldinia vernicosa. The sequence continues at coordinate 9,029 of NW_025953970.1, read as the reverse complement.
TTATCTTATGTATATGTGCTAGAGATTGAAATTCACCACACTTATTGGCTCATATTTCTCGTAGATATTAAATATCAGCAGAACTGTTCAACTCTAGGCGACTAGCCACGTTCCAAAGCTCTATACGAAATGGCGGGTATATTTTCCTTTTAAGCACCTGCTACCACTACATGGTACTATATAAACTCAATGACTCGATCCGCTGAACAACAATAGCGGTAGCTGCACCACCTCCGTTGCAAATAGCAGCAACACCATACTCCCCTGGCTTAAGTTGGTGTAACAATGTCGTTAGGATTCGGGATCCTGAACTTCCTAGCGCGTGACCTAGAGAGATTGCACCACCTAGAGGGTTCACTCTGGCTTTCTCTAGACCAAGAATCTATTATTCTTTGTTAGTAATTGTATGGCTTAAAGTGACATATCAGTTCTCACCTTCTCGTTGGCCTTGATAACTGCAGCGAAGGCTTCGTTAAATTCCCAGACCGCAACCTGGTCTTTTGTAATACCTGCGCGTTCTAAAGCAATAGGCACAGCTTTGGCTGGTGCGATGGGGAAATCCACGGGATCAACTGCGGCGTCGGCGGAACCGCATATCCTCGCTAGGACTCTAGAGCCGGCTCCGAATTCCTTGGCGATGTCTCTGCTTCCTAGTACTAAGGCACTAGCGCCATCATTCAGCGTTGACGAATTCGCTGCAGTGACGGTGCCCGTGCCGTCGCGAATGAAAGCTGGCTTTAGCGTCGGAACCTTTTCTAATTTGATATCCAAATATCCCTCATCAGTATCGATGATGGTCTCACCCTTCCGGCCTTTTACAGTCACGGGAACTATTTCATCCGCAAAGGCCTTGTTCTTCCACGCAGCTTGGGCTCGCTCGTATGACTGGATAGCGTATAGGTCTTGTGCTTCCCGGGAAATGCCATACTTCTTAGCAGTCGTTTCGGCGCAGATGCCCATGTGAAACTGATCGTATACGTCCGTCAACCCGTCCTTGATGAGGCCATCCTCCATCTTAACGTGGCCAAATGGTGGTAATGAACTCGCCCGAGGGACATAATACGGAACTTGTGACATATTTTCCATACCACCAGCTATTTGTGCATCGCTTAGACCAAGTTGAATATTCTGGGCCGCAAAAACTACGGCCTTCAACCCCGAGGCGCAAACCTTGTTGATAGTAACGGCCTCGACGGACTTAGGAAGACCAGCAAAGATAACGGCTTGCCTGGCGGGAGCCTGTCCGATAGAACCTTGTAATACATTTCCCATATAAACATCTGTAATCTTTTCGACGGGAACTGTAGACTTTTCGAGGGCTGACTTAATAGCAACGGCGCCGAGCTGAGGCGCAGAGACCGTGATAAACGAGCCGTTGAACTAATTTTCTGTTGGTTATTGTAACTTTGATAGTTATATGCTCCTAGGATCTTACCTTTGCGGTAGGTGTCCTAGAGGCACTTAGAATATATGCTTCTCGAATTTCTTGCCGACGGGCCGTCTGCACCGAGAAGTGGCGCTGTGTTCTTAATGCTCTTGTCCCCGCCCGAAGGCATGAGTTTCTAGCCGTCGATCCAAGCATTCCTGCTTGGAGTATCATTTTGACACTTGTAATTGAAGAAGGGTAGAAGGGTTTAGAGTATAATTTAAAAGCAACGGAAATGAATATTATGAGAAGAAAGAACAGCCAACGTCATGGCTGCAAGTTCGCGAAGATACTATGAGCTAGGTAGTTTACATCCCGCCGTTATCCTTTTGAAGCTTACAAGGGACTTAACACCTCGGCTTTCGGCGGGATGTCTCGCCTTCCGCTAATAATTGCGCTTACAAGCAACCGAGGAACCCGATCCTATGTAGATAATCTGGGGAAACAGCCTGCTCGTTTTCTATGTAGTATTGTACATGGTCGTCCCTGCCAGCCATTTCCCGGTATCGCTCCTCTGTACGAAGGTCCGGGCTAAAAGTCTTGCACATTTAATGTTGGTAAACCATGTGTGAGTTAAAAAAGGACCGCACGGTATTACTTAAGCTATAGTGGCTAATGCCGCTATAAATACAGTGGTAAGCCACCTAAACTTAGCGTACGGGCCACTATCCAAATTTTATCTTAGCAGGTGGCTGATACAGTATTAATCCTTAGCGTCATAAGGGGGGTAGCAGTAGCCGCATATATACCGCTTATTAAATCAAGCCGTACTTATCCCACTCAATTCAATAAGCGGCTCCCGATTCTTACGTTTAAAGAGTTAAGTGACTCAAATATTTAAGTAGTAATATTACCGCTTACGGTTTAAACGCGCCAAATATTCGGAGCGCTAGGCCAAAATTAGTCGTACTAGTACGGCTCCAGCCAATGAGCTGCCGTTGCGCCGCTCGCATCTCTGCGCCGCTCCCGTTTTGAGCGGCTCCCACCAGGGAGTGGCACGTGCACCTCTCACACTTTTAGCGTCGCTCCCGATTTGAGCGGCTCCCCTATTGAGCGGTACGTACAGGGTATTATTACATAACCCCGGGCGCATAGACCAGGTTATACCCCATAATTACAAGTCCACACGCGTGCCCGTAATATGTAACATAATATGCCCCGTAGTCTATTTGAAAAACACGTAACCTTCCAATTAAATCATTTGAATTCAAATCAATTACTGTAACCCGTAACCCGAAGCCCGTAATCTCAACTGCAATGCATACAAGTAGATTCCCATACAAAAACGTATGGGGATATACTTTTTAATTTTACATACTAGGTAATATGCACTTACCTGGAGCAGTGCACGTGCCGCTCCCTGGTGGGAGCCGCTCAAAACGGGAGCGGCGCAGAGATGCGAGCGGCGCAAAAAGTGTGAGGGGCGCACGAGCCGCCACGAGCCGCTTATTGGTCGAGCGGCTTACAGTGCAAGAGCGGCGCACCAGTTGTACCACTCAAAAAATATTGATTGGCTCCTAGCGCTAATGCGTATGAATTTGGTGAGCTTCACGTTTTTCCCTAACATCTGGGAGCGGCTCATACCTGGGAGCCGTATGTATACTGTATATATACGGCTACCACTACCCCCAATCTGACGCTAAGGATAGAAAGGGATGACGTTCGAATACGGTGCTAGGGACCTCCACATGTGCAAGACTTTTGGCCCGGACCTTCGTACAACAGTGTGCTACTATTGGTGAAACATTGAATTTCCTCAACCACGCTTATCTTGCTTTCTTTAGGTACTTATCAGGTAGAGTCGGGAAGGTGCAGGATATATGGAAACTGTATTACATAAGTCAACCACGGCCGGATGCAAGTGTCTACCACGTGACAACGCTGCCGCGCGAACGCTTTTCTTTCATGACTTACTTATGTACATCCGTTCAAAGTACCGATGTACCGTTTCTTATCACGTCAATCCAGGTTCCCGGCCAATACCTCTAACTAAGACAATCGCCGCCCAAAACCCCATCATATTACCAATTAGTCAACTTCATTCGCCTCATCCCATCACGATACTTTTCTCTTTTTTCTCCTAATCCTTTACGAATCGCCCCTTCGATATTCAAACAAGCCGGCACTTGCTTACAGAAATCTCATCTCTAGAGATTACCCAACTAGACCATCCTCATCCCAAACCCTTCCAGGTCAGATCAAGATGTCGACCGCTGCCCGCCGTCGCTTAATGCGAGACTTCAAGGTTAGACCTCTATTGCTAGCCATGATGTCCAGGTAGTCGCTAATATGATTTAATAGCGCATGCAAACCGACCCTCCCGCTGGCGTCTCTGCTTCTCCTGTTCCCGACAATGTTATGACTTGGTAAGCTTACGAATTGCTAGTCGATCCCTATGGCAACACACGAAATTAACAATAGCTTCGCAAAGGAACGCTGTCATCATTGGCCCTGCCGACACCCCGTTTGAAGATGGAACCTTCCGACTTGTCATGCACTTCGAAGAACAATACCCGAACAAGCCGCCCGCCGTTAAATTCATCAGCCAGATGTTCCACCCTAACGTCTATGCCACAGGCGAGCTGTGTCTAGATATCCTCCAGAATCGATGGAGTCCCACGTACGATGTTGCGGCCGTCTTAACAAGCATTCAAAGGTAGGAAAGAGTGACTTTAATAGGACTATTGGATAATTCGAAAGCTAACGTCGTTGGAATTAGTCTACTCAACGACCCCAACACCGGTTCCCCTGCGAACGTGGAGGCGTCCAACCTGTACAAGGATAACCGAAAGGAGTACACTAAGAGAGTTCGCGAGACGGTAGAGAAGAGCTGGGAAGATTAAGTTACCCCGCTAGATCATCGGAATCCAATATCAACTATTGGCTTAGCGCAAATGGTAATCATCTCAACTAGATTCTACACGCGCTGGGCATGGGTTTCTGGCCAGATTATTCACAAACGGGTATGATGCCGCAGAGACGGGAGCGGCAAAGATTCATCCTCAAGGGGCGCAAAGGTTCGGCGTTTTGGCGGGCGTCGAACAAGGGGGGGCTATGAATTTTCCAGGTTGAGGTGCTCTAGAGAAGCCGATTCTCCTCGATGCCCGGATGATGACATTATGGACCACTACTTTATATCGGTGTTATTTCCCAGATCCCCGCATCAGCCCCGGCGTTCTCGTTTCGTTTTTCGTTTCGTTCGTAATAGGAATGCCAGACATGATTAGTACCGTACCTAGTCGTTGAGTTCATAGTAAAAAAACAAAGAATAGCAAACGGAATAAAAACGTGTGGTGTTTAATCAGTCTTTTATATTGATTTTCTGGGAGACTTTAGTTTGTTGAATAGAAGTATGAATAGCAGTATGGGTAGGATGCAAATAATCCCATAATCCCATATGTCTGATCACAAGGAGCTAAACATAGACCATCACATTTTATTTTATTGGCTGCATTTTATATTTTATCATGTACTTATTTGTTATTAGGTATTTATCTCAGGTACATTTATAATACTGTCCTAAGTCCACAAGGTACATAAAGTACATGTATTTAACTTTGGGATTGTTAGAGTACTCGGTTAATGCTGTGACGCGTTGTTTTCAAATAGTGGGGTGAATTGATAGGATAAGTTACCTGTGAAAGGTAACTTTAATAAAGGACATATATTCATGTTATATTAAAGGCTCTTTGTTAATTTATACATTTATAAGTAAAACCTTGCTTATTTATCTCAGGTAACCTTAAACTAAGATTGGAAAATTCGTTTAAAAGGATATACTTTCTTTAACCATACCATTTTTTAATTAATTATAACCCCGTTTTACCCCTTTAAATATTTTTTAATTTTTAATTTAAAGCCTTTATAAATAATATCTCTTTTAATACCCTTTTAATTAATAATAATAATATTAAAAAATTTTAATTTAAAAATTTATTATTAATTATATCCGCGTTTAATTTTCTTATAATTATAATTATTTAATTAACCATTTAATTAATTATTTAATTTTAATCATTTATGTTTATATTTATTATATTTATAAAGTAATTTAAATTTTAATTATAAATATATTATTATTACCGTTAAATTTTACATTATTATTATTAAATTTTTTATTATTACCCTTTTTAATTATTTTTTTATTATTATTATTATAATTATTAAATTTTATATTATTATTATTAAATCTTTTATTATTATTTTTTTAAATTAATTATTATATTTAATTACTTAAACTTTTATAATATTATTTAATATATAAATAAAATATAATCCTTTTAAAACTTACGTTTAAATTAATTAACTTTTTTTATATTATATTATTTATTTTCCCTTTTTTTATAAAGAAAATTTAATAATATAATTTTAATAATAAATTTAATAATAAATTTAATAATAAATTTAATAATAATATTAAAAATAATCTTATATTAATTTATTATATAAAAATAAATTAAATTATAATTAATATATATAAATATTAATAATAAAAATGAAAAAATGGTTATATATTTAAATGTTTTATAAAAAAGTGGTTTTTTAAAAAAAGAAATAATAATAAATATATAAATAAAAAAATAACATAAATAATTAAAATATTATAAAAACCATACGTTTAAAAATGTTTAAATATAATTAACATATAACTGTAATTTTAAAAGGAAAAAATAAATAATATTAAAAAAAAAGGTAATATTAAAAAAAAAAATAATATTAAAAAAGGAAATAATATTAATACGTTTATCTTTTATAATAAATTCTTTACCTTAATATTTTAATTCATTTTTAAAAAATTTAATCCAAATTTTTTTATAACGTTAAATAATACGTTTTACGTTATTAAAAATATTTATAATATAAATTAAATTAATAATGTTTTTAAATTCTTTTAACCTTAAATAATAATTAAAACTTTTATATTTAATACATTTTTAATTATTATATTTAATAATAAATAAAATAATTAAAAATTATAATATACAATTAAACTTAATATTAATTTCTTATATAAAGTTAAAGTATATATAATTATTATATTATTATTAAGTATTTATATATTTAAGTAAAATAACTTCTTATTTTTTTTTATAAGTTTATATTTTTATAATAATAAAATATAACGTTAAATAATAAAAACGTTAATTTAATTTAAAATATATTAAAGATATAAAATTATTATTAATTAATTAAAAAATATAATTAAATAAATACAAATAAATCTTTATAACTTTAATTATACCGTTTAATTAAATTAATAATATATAAAATAATTTAAAATGTATTATTTATAACTTAAATATTATATTTATATATAATAATTTTAATTTTAAAGATAAAGTTTAAAATTTAAAATTTAATTGTAAAAATATTATATAAAATTTAATTAATTATTTTATTATTATTAACTTTAATGTATATAGTTTATTTTTTTAAATTTAATGGTGTTTAATAATTCCTTTTTAAAAAAAGTGATTATTTAAATATTTATTACTTTTATTAAAATATAAGATTAAAACTATTAAATATTTAATAGTTAATTTAATTTATTTAATTTTTAAAATATAAGTTTTTAATGATTTTACCCTTTTTCTTAAAATTATTAAATTATAATATAACATTAATTATATTTTATAAATATTTATTATTAATAAAAATAAAAAAAAAATAATAAATGTTTATTAATTTTATAATAAGTTATTTTATAATATCTTTAATTATATTTAATATAATAAATAATTAATAATTATATATAAAAATTAAAAAATTATTTTTTTTATTTAAATTATTATAATTAATTAACTTGAAATTAAAGATGTTTATAATTATAAATAATGGTTAATTTTTATCCTTATATTTTTTTATATTATGTTAAATTTTATTTAATTAATTTTTTATATTTTTTAAAAGTTATTAATTTAAAAAAACGTATAATATTTTAATTACGGTTAATATATTAATAAAAATTGTATTAAATATTATTATGCTTTATTTTTATTATAAAACGCTTTTAACGTTTATATTTTTATATTTTTAATAAATAATTTTATTATTATAAATAATTTATTTAAAGATAATATTAATTTTTAATTTATAAATAAAATTTTAAAAAATATTAACTTTAAATTATTAAAATATAAATTATTAATTATATAAAATTAAATATTTAACTTTAAAATCTTATTTAATAAATATAAAAATAATTATAATAATTTTATTAATATTATTTTTTAAAATTATTATTAATATATAATAATTATTAATTATTTATTTATTTTAATAATTATTATTTATTTTAACAATTATAACGTATTATAATAAATTATATTTTAATTATTATTATTCTTTTATAATAAAAAAAGTTATAATTACGGTTTAAAAATGTTATATTTTATTTAACTTTTTTATTTAAATATTATTAATTTAAAATTAATTAAAAATATCTTTTAATTAAGTTTTATTTAATATATTATTATTAAAAGTATTTAAAAAATTATTAATTTAATATTAAAATATGTTAATGGCGTGTTTATTATTAATATTAAAAATAATAAAAATTTTATACGGGATATAATATTTATTTTTAATTATATATTAATAATAATGTTATATATTATTATTAATTAAATTAATTTAAAAAGTAAATATTAATTTTATTAAAATAATTAATATTTAATAGTTATTATTAATTAAAATGTTATAAATTATATTTATAAATTATATTTTAATAATAATATTTAAAAGTATTTAAATAAGTTTATAATAATGTAAACGTTGTTTAATGTATGCCTTAAGTTTACTTAAAGATTTATGTTAAAAGATTTTAATATATGTTATAAATAAAGCTTAAGTAAAGCTTAACTTAGTTTCGTTAACCTTATATATCAGCCTCGCGTTAATTGGTTAAAGTTAAGCGTTAATTGGTTAAAGTTAAACGTTAATAAGTTGAAGTTAAGCGTTAATTGGTTAAAGTTAAGCGTTAGTTAATTAAAGTTAAACGTTAATAAAAAAGTTATTTTATATATATAAATGTTTATTACCTTAAGTTTATTTAAAGATTTATATTAAAAGATTTTAATATATGTTATAAATAAAATTTAAATAAAGTTTAATTTAATTTCATTAATTTTATATATTAACTTTATATTAATTGGTTAAAGTTAAATGTTAATTAATTAAAATTAAACGTTAATAAATTAAAATTAAATATTAATAAAAAAATTATTTTATATATATAAATGTTTATTTTTTTAATATTTTAATAAATTTAAGGTTAAATTACGTATATTTTAAACTGTAATTTTTTTTATTTTTTAATATAAATTTTAATATAATTTATATATAATTCGGGTTAAAATTTATAAAATTATTAAAAAAAACGTTAAAAAAGTAAAAAAAAAACGAGGTATATATCCCGTTTTATTATACGGATAATAATAGGTATATTATATAATTAATATTATTTATTTTTTAATATTAAAATTTATTTATAAAATTATAAAAAAATTTTAATTTTAATTTATATAATATTTTTAATTATTTTTAAATTATTTTTAATTTTTTTAAAATTTTTAAATTTTTAATTATTTTTATTATTAATAAA